>NC_040038.1:9807770-10009651 GCF_003713205.1 Coffea eugenioides | reverse complement strand
TTCTCATGAGTTTGGTCAGAAATCTTTGAAATGCCCATATTCTGGCTATGTTGAAAGAAGGGAAACCTATTGTAGCTACATCGTGTTTACCACAGCATAGGAGGTATAATTTGGAAACTTGGTGACAAATTGATTTGGAGTTTTGTAAGTTACAATTAAAGGTTTTGACTTTGTTATCTTATTGAGTAAAATTAGATTTGTAAATCGTATGCCTGATATGGTTCTGTCTGTTGATATTTGAGAATAGTTTTAGCAGATTGGAAGGATAAGTGGTCAAAGGCTTCTTTTCCTGGTATCTTGTAGGCACATTCATTTTTAACTTCTTAGAATTCCTCAATGCCTTAGTTTAGTGTTTGTTATTGCTGTTGAGAAATGCTAAATTGGATTATTTAGTTTTCTTAGATCCTTTTGTCCCTAGCATAGTAGAATTTCTTTCGCTTGTGGCTGTTGTGTTATTGTCTATATGTTATACTTCCTTGGAAAAGGTTTCACCTTTTAAGATTGATCTTGTGAATTGTTTCAGTGGCATATAAGCTATCAAAAAGAAAAGCTGATGACACTCTACAGATGCTTCACTACATTCTCTTTGGCAAGAAAGGAAGGGTGAGTTTCTTTTTTTTTTAACCCAAAATATTCATTGTTTTTTTTTTAGGATTGCATTATTCAATTAGCTATTTTGTAGTTAAACTAGAAATGGCTGCCAAATGGTATGCGTATGGTGCCTTATGTACTTGTCACTTTCTTTTTGTAAGCTCATTTGGGAATGAGAAGTATTTTGTCCTTGTAAAGTATTTTTGTCTTGTGATGCAGGCACAGACTTTGAAGAAAAACATAGGCATGTTTTCAGGCTTTGTCTGGACAGAAAATGAGGTAAAAATCACGTGGAACTCTTGGTCCTTTATTTCTTGTTATTATTGGTCTTTTTGGTAAAGCTTTTTATGCGAAATGGTTGGATTTGTATCTCTCTTGCTGTGGGTTGTGCAGTTTCTGATGGCTGTTAAGTGTTCACATGTGGTGTTTTATTCATGAAATCAGTGGTTCTTGGCTGTAAATCATCCAACTGCCTTGAGCATGTTATGCCAATTGGTTGTATTTGGATCTATTGGGTTGACAAATCAACTACCCTGCTGCTGCATGATAATTAATAAGCCTGTATGAGCCATTGACCTTGTGGACACGTGGGAATCTGAAGATGGATCTAAAACTGGGAAGGTCCTTGTCATTTGAAACTGGGGTAACTGGGAGAAAATTTTTTAAGGACAAGTATTCTACTTTATTCTGTTCATTTGCTTTCCACCATAAGCTAAAAGATCAAGTTGTTTGTATGGTTTTTGCTTCTGTTTTTTCAAAGCCATAGTCATGAATAATTTGTGAACTTGGGTATATTTTAAGTGGGTAATCTGATGTAGCAAGTTTATGTGTACGCCTAGATGAATGGGTTGTGATTTACTGATCATTATGCTGACATTATATAATCTTCCTTGTTTGACGTCTTCAGGAGGAAAAGCAAAGGGCAAAAGTCAAGGAGAAGCTTGACAAATGTGTTAAGGACAGATTGTTTGTCTTTTGTGATATCCTCAATATTCGGTTGAACAAAGCTGTTGCAAAGAAGGCAAGTTGCTGCTTACTTCCCTGATGGTTATGTTATTTGTTGAAGCATCCATTTATTTTTAATCAATCTTGTACACTTCCGTAGGAAGATCTTTCAGCAAAGTTATTGGAGTTCTTGGAATCCCCACATGCTACCACAGAGGTTTTGCTTGCTGACCAGGAACAGGTGAGTTACTCAAACATCTCTCTCTCTCTCTAGGTTGAATATTTGGCTGTCTTTTCCTGCAGAGTTAATAGGTCATTCTTGTTCTTAAAGTTGTTTGTTTATCTCAGAAGGGTAAGAGACGGAAGGTGAAAGCATCAACAAGTAAAACTTCAGGCCCTTCGGATGCAGCTACAGGAAAGTCAGCAAAGGTTAGTGTCATTTATATGATTGCCAGAACAGTGTACGGGAAAAGATCTGGTACATATAGATTTTTCACGTAGATGAACCTGTTGAATGGGTGGTATTGTATTTACAATGCCAATTCAATGTATTTCCAGTAATCAGTGGACATTCTGGGTCATTTAAGTAGATTGTTGTCTTTGTACTTGCCAATGGAGGATGCCTAAATGTTTCTTTGGTTTGTCATGTTATCAGAAAGCTTTTTCTTTGGTAAAAGGAACCCATGATAATTTACATAGCTTGTGGATGAATCTCTTTTTGGCATGTAGATGATATAAGCAATAACTGTTCTTTTCTCCATCTCTTTTACCAACTAAAATAAATGCCCTGCAAGATTGAAGACTCTTACTGGAGAATGGTAGAGTTTCAGTTAGAGCAAAGGGTTTTGTCATTAGTTACTGGAACTGCTTGCTTGGGGCATTAATGGGATGTCCCTTCCACAAAAATGGATTTCGTGTAGTGTTCTCCAGCGAGTATGGTCCTACTTTTGATGGGTTTGGATAGTGGTATAATTGGAATTTTTGCTGTTGTTTAGCAAGAGGGGTTTCTGGAGTTTATCTTGAGTTGTCTGTTTACGTATGTTAGGATGAAGTTTTTGTGAGCAACTTCATTCTTTCCTGGATCATGGATGATCTTGTTATGCTGTCCAGGCCTAGGTTGTAACAGAGTTAATTTTCAACTTTTTTATTTTCTTTGTTTGGGTTTAGAGATTGATTGTAACATTTGTCTCTGGGATTACTGAGAGATGTCTGATTTGACTGTTATGGTCTGGTGTGTATAGTTTCCTTTGCTTTCATCTTTCAAGTAACTCATAGCTGAATCCAGCTGTTTTCTTTTGGAAACAGCCTTGTGATTCCATTAATTTCTGATTAGATAAGCCAGGTAAAAGGAAGTGGCCCTTCAGGGTCCATTAAGTAATATTTATTATCTGCTTCATGATACTGAAGTTTCTTTGTTGTCAAGCTAAGATGCCAGTTTCCTGTATAATATTTCTGTAAGTCCTGCTGTGCTGCACAGAAAATGTTTTTTTTTTTTATCATGAGAAAGGTTATCAAATTTAGTTTTTTGAGATCAAAGTGCTACTAGTTTTTAGTATCTTGAAAGCATGTAGTATGTTATCAAATACATAGATCATTTGGCAGGTCATGGTTTTGTTCCGATTTCTTTGGCTTTTTTTGTTTGTTGCCAATACTGGTAATGTTATTTCTACTCAATTTCAGAAACAAAAACAGGATTCTGAAGTTGGGGAAAAGCGCAAGCGTTCCTCAACTGAGGATGAAGAAGATGATGCGTTTGAGCATTCTGACAGCAAACAAGAATCTTTGGGGGATGAGGATAGTGATGCAGTTGTCAAAGCAGAAAGTGATAATGAGCAGAGCAAGTCAGATGAAGATGTTGAAGAAGATCACGAGGAACCCAAGCAGAAGCCAAGTGAGAAAAGTGCTTCTAAGAAGAGTGTGAAGAAGGAATCTGGTGATAATAGCAGGGAGAAGTCTAAGGCAGTGAAGAAAGAGAGCCCAGCCAAATCTCCCAAAACCTCTGGTAAAAGTGCCAAAAAAACAGTCAGTTCAGGATCTAAGAAAGTTGCTACTGAATCTGACTCAAAGGAGAAGTCCAAAGTTTCATCTTCTAAGAAACAGAAGGTTGAAAAGGAGAGCGAGAAAGTACGTGATGCTTCTGGGAAAGAAAAAGCTTCAAGTATTAAGCAGTCAAGCAACTCTTCGGCAAAGGGTTCAGGAAAAGATCAAGGTGTGTTGTTTATTGTTTAATATAGTTTGATCCAAAATCTTATTCAAATACTGATAGCATAGTTCAGAGTTTTATTGCCATTCATCATTATCATTTTACTGCATCCATGCATTGCACTGTATGGCTTCGGAATGTTTGAGGATTCTGTCCTTGATTTTGGACTACTAGCGTTTATGCTTGACTAGTGGTTAGTATGTTATTGATGTTAGTTCATAAGAGTAATGACCTTATATGAGATTGGTTGTAAAATTCACTCAATTTTTTGAAAGTTCCAAGATGCATGCATTGTGTGGCGTAATTGCATCTGGGCATATTTGTTGCAAATATTTGCTGCATGATTGTTCACTTTTCCGAAAGAACGTCACGTCCATTGGTATGCTGTGAACATGTTATAACTTGCTTTGAGACTTACAGGGAAATCAAAGAGTGACAAGAAGGCTAAGGCAGAACCCAGCAATGAGGAAATGCATAAAGTAGTAGTTGCCATTTTGAAGGAAGTGGATTTTAACACTGTAAGTGGTCTCTGTTGTTCTCTATGGAGCATAATTATTTCTGACAGCGTGGAGTCTATTATTAATCTTTGTACTTACTTAATTGCAGGCAACCTTATCTGATATTCTCAGGCAACTTGGTATGTTTTTAATGGAATCATATGATTCGGACTCTTTAAGTTACACTTGTGGTTGCTAAGTTGGTTGACTTTATTGCCTTCAGGAACCCACTTTGGAGTGGATCTAATGCACCGAAAGTCTGAAGTTAAGGCTATAATTACTGAGGTTATAAATAACATGACCGACGAGGAAGATGAGGAAGATGATGAGGAAGCTGAGGCTGGGAGTAATCATGAGAAAGATGAGGATGATGACAATGATGCTTAAATTTAAAATCCAAGCATATGCCGTGGATGAGGAATGTATCAGTTTGAATTAGTTGTTGAGTATGATGATGAGAAGCGTTGTACAAGGGACTCTTATCAGATGGGGGTGTGCAGCACAACTGCAACTGCGGTATCATTTCCTTCTGTCAAACTTCTTACAGATGAAGGCGGAATAGGTCACCTGTATCATATAACATTTAACTGTGTGTCTGTACTTTGGATGAAATCTCACCATTAGGGATTTTTTACATTCTAATCCCCTTCCTATCTTTAGCTTATAGCTTGAGCATGAAATTGATGTAGTTGTATTTATTTGATGTTAAACTCTGTAAAACACCTAGGAAATTTTCCAGAAGTGGGTTCAGTGAACTTAGATTTGTAATTTTTATACTGTTCTTTGACACATAGATGAGACATTTTACAGTGAGAAGGGTGGATTTGAAAGGACGGTCTTTTACTTATCTTCAATGTCTTGAGTTTTCATTTTGATATTGATGCGCTGCAAGCCATTAAGCCTGTAATGTGTGCAACTCTTTTTACTTTTGCTTGTAGTAGTAATTTTGGTTTTTCAGTTATTAACAAGATGCTTGCTCCTGGAAGCATTCTTCTTGCTTGCTTTGGAAATAGCGTCGTTGTCAAGTTGCTATCCTATTTCTAGTTTACTTAGTGGAATCATTGTAAAAATAGAATAAACTACATTCCTCCACAATTAAAAAAAAAGTACAGTAAATTTTCGGATATGATTGTGTCAAGCAAATACCTAAATCCTTCGAGTAGGTAAAATAACCGTGCTATCGCTTGATAAAACCAAAAAAAAAAAAAAAAATTAAATAACCTTGCTGTAATGTAAAAGAGAAAAAAAAGGGTTGTAAAATCAAATGTAAACAATATCTAAAGCACGAGCTGAAATGACACCTTTTGTGTTCCTAAAAATTTCCTCTATAGATAATTGTATATATTAATCTAGCAATTGCACAGGAACGCTCATGATTCCATTAAATAAACGCAGACTACTCGTAGTTAAAGGAAAAGAATATCAAATCCATGTGATGAAATCCATCTCTCATAAGTGGGATTTTACTATCTATCATAGGTGGTTGGCGTTAAAAATCATTTCATCAATGTCTGTTAATTCCAAATTGATGAGTATCATATCTATCAGATGCATAGATCTTCTGTCTCACTTGTTATCTTATAACTATGACAGTTTTGTTCTTAATTAGTTCTTCTTGATAAGAGAATAAAAGGGATTTCTGTCTCTGGTGGGTTTTGGCTGCATTTTAACGTCATAGTCGGTGTGATCTGATCATATGTATATCCTTGACCTGATGTTTCCACTGGTGCTGCTGTCCTTGATTCCTTGCACAGCATGTATGGTTTAAGTTTATCTTAAAAACGTTGGAAGCTTTGCATGGTTTTGGATTGATATTTTCTGCAGCTTTTCTAGAAAAATATACTGTAACGATTTGATATATATGAGATCAAAAGGTGATTAAGAAACGTGTTCGTGGAAAACATAAAAAAATTTTGGTAGAAAAATCCAATCCAAACACTAATCGAATGACAACTTTATTGCAATCTCAAAATTGTCTTGTCTGCATAATATAGTCTCAGATAAGGTCGAAATGTTGAATTCAGAAGTGAGAATATGCGTCAGAATCTGATATCACCATTTGGGACTATTTCTCACAATCATAGCTATCAACAGGAAAGCAAGGGAAGAAGCAAAATTGTCTTGTCTGCATAATATAGTCTGAGATAAAGCCGAAATGTTGAATTCAGAAGTGAGAATATGCGTCAGAATCTGAGATCACAATTTGGGACTATTTCTCCCAATTATAGCTATCAATAGGGAAAAAAAAAGGGAAGATGAAGAGGAAGAGGAAGAAGACGAAGAAGAGAAGAAGAAAGCCAATCCAATAGCACTGGATTTTTGCCCTGAAATATTGCTTAGATATTGACTAATTTCGTGATTATTACTCAAAACATAGCTTTGGCATAATTAGGAATTATTTTTTGGCAGTGCTACTAAGCTAATGTAAGTGAGCAAAAAGTCTTTTATTTCCCCCTAATCTCAAGCAATAAACAAAAATCTGAAAGTAAATTTTTTGTCCCTCAACGTTACCATATGTGGGAGGAACAAATTTGCAATGATAATTGCACAAAAAATAATTTTTTTTTGCAATAATGAGCAAAAACTTGTGATTAAGTTAGGTAAGTGCTGTTGTTCTGGATGAGGGTAGGGTGTGCACCAACTAAACCAAACTCATACATTAAGTTCTTAAGTTTGCTATTCTGTTCTAGTCTAAGATTTAAAAGTTTTTCTTTGGGTTTGTTAGGCTACAATATCAACGCACATGATATATATGGGTTTTTTTTACTTTCAGCCATGGCTTTCAAATCAATTATTATTGTTCTTACATAATCTATCTTTTTCAGAATTCTCATGCAGCAACTTGCTCAATCTAATTGTCAACTTATCAGAGATTAAAAGATCAAAAAGGGCTGTGCTTACACATTTGGTAAGCCCCATTAACTAACTAATCATCCTAACAGAAAGTTAGAGGTAAACCCATGCAGAAGTGTGGTCTTCTTTTCCTCTTTTCAACACATACATAAGAAAATAATTCCTCTAATTTAGGTCATACATGAAAATTAAAAAAAGATACCAGAAGATATATGTAACTTAGCATGAAATGTACTGAGAAAAATGAAGAAGAGAGTGAGATGAAAGAAGAAAAAAGAAAAGGACTTATAATGGAGAGGAAGAGATTTTAGGAGAAAATAAGGAAAAGGGAAAACAATAAAAATCACAACATTAGCTAATGCCTTGATGCTGTGACATGTTCTCCTTGGCTGTTTCAACAGAGCATAACCCTCAAGAAACCCAAAACACTCTTTGATTCTTGAGTAATGTAGGGGTGAATTGCCATCAATCTAGGCAAAAAAAGTGCCAACTTAATTACAAAACCATGATGCTGTGGAGATTTGATCATAATCTTCTTTTCTTGTTGTTATGCTATATTATAAGTGAAGTAACTAGGAATAAAGTGATCATCTGCGGTAGCGTGGCATTTTGCTGCATCAAATTTTAGATGCATCAAGCAATCAAATTTGGACGCCAACCCTACCAACCAACCCCACAGGATCTTCTCTACTACGCCGTGTTCTCTTGACTGTTACTAAAATTTTGTTCCATGGCTAGTAGCCTAACCATACCAATATGAGTATATAGAATTTGTCCTCACCAAATGACCAAAACAAAATTTACTAAAATCAAAAGTACAATGGGATTACGTACATAAGAATTAATAGGCAATGTTGACACCCCCCCCCCCCCCCCCCAAACACAAAGAAACCCCAAAAGATATATATTAGTCTTATATCTTCTTTCTCTAGAAGTGTACAAGAAGAATCTTAGCAATTAAATTTGCCAATCATAAAGTACTAGTCATTTTCATTGGACCATCTTTGTTAACCAAAACTTAACAATCTTCAAATTTTGCAAGCAATTGTCTTCCTATATATTCCTTGAATCCCTTTCCCCGAAATATGATATTCTCAGTTTAGCACGGCCAACAGATAGAAAAGCTCTCTTTACTAGTGTGTGCTTATTGAAGGTAAAATATCTGAACATGTTTTTTTTCTCGACTGTCTTTACTAGTTATGAACAAGTCATGAGATTTTATCTCCACTGATGCAATTTGCATGAATGAAACACTCTAAACACACAAATTTCATCTCTTTGAATTTCACTAACATGGTGTTTTGACTCAGGATTGTGTCATTTGAACAATTTTAGCAATGGAGAATGGTAAGAGCAACACATTTGAGCTCACCGTCAAGCAGGGACAACCAACTTTGATCCCTCCAGCTGAAGAAACACAGAAGGGCCTGTACTTCCTCTCAAATCTTGATCAGAACATTGCGGTGATTGTTCGTACAATTTACTGCTTTAAATCAGGGGAAAAGGGCAATGAGGAAGCTGTAGGGATGATCAAGGATGCTTTATCAAAGGTTCTTGTTCAGTACCACCCTCTTGCAGGGCGTTTAACTATTAGTCCTGAGGGAAAGCTGATAGTGGATTGTACCGGAGAAGGGGCTGTCTTTGTTGAGGCTGAAGCAGATTGCACCATTGAAGACATCGGCGACAACACAAAGCCTGATCCTGTTACTCTCGGAAAGCTGGTTTATGATGTTCCAGGCGTGAAAAACGTACTGGAGATTCCTCCTTTGGCTGCTCAGGTTACAACATGTCTTTAACTTCTATTTCGAGTATTAGCTCCAGCAAACTTACATCTTTGAATAACTTTTTGAGTAAAATATAAGCAAATCTCTGTGGTTAAAGAAAAAGGCCGCGAATAAAAAAAAGGGAAAAGATTTTGATTCAGGAATTAGGCTTTTGCAATGTCACATGTATATTACATGATCAAGAAAAGAAGTGGAACATCTGAATTTACATTTTATCCTTGAAAGTTCAGTAGAGCTTTCATAACAGAAATTATTGCAATAGTGCAATCTTACGGTATGTGGCTTGCCCTGCTGTTTATTGTTCCTTTACCCTGGAAATTTAAGGTCTTTGAGTGATAACTGATTTTGCTCTACAGGTGACTAAGTTCAAGTGTGGAGGATTTGTTCTTGGGCTGTGCATGAACCACTGCATGTTTGATGGGATTGGTGCAATGGAATTTGTCAACTCCTGGGGTGAAGTTGCCAGAGGACTGCCTTTAAAAGTGCCTCCATTTATGGACAGAACCATACTCAAAGCCCGAAATCCTCCCAAGATAGAATTTCCCCATCATGAATTCGCTGAAATTGAAGACACATCAAATACTGCTGAACTCTACAAGGAGGAAATGCACTACAGGTCATTCTGTTTTGACCCAGAAAAACTCGAAAAGCTCAAAAGGAAAGCTTTGGAAGATGGAGCTCTGGCCAAATGCACCACATTTGAAGCCCTGTCAGCATTCATATGGCGATCTCGTAGCCAGGCCCTGAAGATGAAGCCTGATCAAAAGACAAAACTTCTCTTTGCAGTTGATGGAAGATCAAGATTTGATCCCCCAATTCCAGAAGGCTACTTTGGCAATGGAATTGTGCTTACAAATTCACTTTGCAGCGCGGGTGAGCTAGTCGGGAATCCACTTTCATTTGCAGTGAAGCTAGTCCAAGAATCAGTCCAAATTGTCACAGACAGTTATATGAGATCTGCTATAGACTACTTCGAAGCAACTAGAGTAAGGCCTTCTTTGACTGCAACGCTTCTCATCACAACCTGGTCTAGGCTATCTTTCCATACTACTGATTTTGGATGGGGAGAACCTGTTTTATCAGGGCCTGTAGCCCTTCCAGAGAAGGAAGTAAGCCTGTTTCTGTCTCATGGAAAAGAAAGGAAAAGCGTCAATGTGCTTCTGGGGTTGCCAGCTGCTGCAATGAAAACGTTTGAAGAGCTTATGCAGATCTAAAGCTCAGAACCTTTTGTTACTGAATCTTTCATCCTGCATTTTATTCTACCTATTGTCATTATTTATGTTCTGTATTTGTTTCCACAACACTTACATTTCCTGATCCAGGAATGTATTCCAAGCTATGTTTCTGGCTAAAAAAGATTATGTAAGATTATCGTTCCTGATTTTGTACCAATACCAACAGTTGAACAAGTGCAATTATTGTTCATATTTCTTTCTAATGTTTGATCAACGTTGATTGATCACATAGATTACTGTGCATATGGAGGGGCAGAGCCAGGCTACTGAGGCAGACAAATTGCCCCCCAACCCCTCAAATTTTCATAATTTTTTAACCGTTAATTAAATTATGGGAAAATTTTCCCTTTACTCTCTTTCTAAAAATATAAAATTTTCCACCATCGTATTTGAAAAAGTAATAAATACCACTTGAATGGACAAGGATTCAAAATTTTAGAACAACAACTGCATTATAATAATTTTCTTCTGTAAACCAATAATTGAATTGGAACGTAAACTATATGTTATTGATCCAAGTGATTATTGACCCCCTAATCATGGACCTTTAACTCCGCTACTGTGTATATCCCTTTAACCCGTGAGAATTCAACGCAACATGAGCTCTACATGAATGCTCAAAACTATGAATAAATTTTCTCATGTTCTTTCCAAAGCAAGTATTGAGAAGAGCTAGCAACGTCTGCAAAAATTTGGAATAGAATACACGGTTAGTAATGATTTTTGATTGAGACAATTGTCGCTATAAGTTTTTAATGCCCGTCCCAATCTCACAGAAGTAATCATTGGCATGGATTAATGAATGCGACTATCACTCTATGCCAAATCTCCTTTGTACCAAACAAATAAAAAAATACAAAATTCAATGTAAGGTTGTGTTAGACCAGAACAAAAAAAAAAAAAAAAAGGCACAGTTCACAAACACAAAGGCTGCAAAGCGATGTTGATGAAAACTTTAGGGGTGAAACACAAAAACCCTCGAATAGTTTCATTTTGTCAGTTTGAGGGTAATAGCAATTTGAATCACAATTTAGTTTCCACACATTAGTCCTTATGCGTTTTACTGGATTTTCGAATCTTCTTCTAGGAATGTACCTTATTATAGTACATATGAGAAAGAAGGGCAGATAATGAAGTTTGTATAGCTCATTATTTTCTAAAAAAAGTAAATAAAATGCTAAAATTGTTTTTATTGATGCCAGTTTAACCACATCAGTGTCATTTGAAAGGACTATAAGCATTTAATTAAGGGATAATTTCAGAAACCTCCCCTGAGGTTTCTGATAATTGCACATAAATACCCTCTTATATGAAAAATTACACTGCCCTCTCCTTGATTGACATATTTGATAACAAATTAAGCCCATGTGAGAAAAAGTAATCTTAAAAGTGATGAATCAGTCTTGTCAAACAATTATATTCCAAGTCCGCCCTTATTGCCCCTATAAGAAAATGAGTTAGAATTTTGGGCAAGAAAAATGGCAATAATAAAAGAAAAATTGGCACCAAGTTAATCCCCTTGGAACGTGAAAAAAACATTAAACAAATCAGCATTCTAGATAGTAAAGTCTTATAAGAATAGTTAGAAGTGCAACAGTATCCAAATACTGATAATGATCAACCTAAGTGTACTAGTTATATTCATTTCATTCAAGTTGTCAAATCCATTTGAAATATGGATATAATTGTAAAAATGTACCCCCAAAAGTTGAGCCTTGGTAGTTATTATAATGGTAGAACCACAAGACCACGAAATGGTGGATTTAGATTCATCTGCAATATTTAGTAGGAATTTATTTGCCATGTTTCAAAATCAAAGATTCTAGATGTACAAAGCACTATAAACTAAATAAACTAAAACAAGTCTTAAATATAATAAATAACAAAGTCATGCACTTCAAGTTTATTGAATACCCACCAAAAGTTGTTATGTTGTTCAATTCAAACATATTACAAGGAATTACATCCATATGGTCTACAAACAAGTTGATTACTAGCTCATTTTCATGCAGTTTAAACCTTTCCGGTAACTGCCTTGTTAGTATTGGCATTCATCGTTGCAACACTTGGAGTCCCACACCTCATATGCAGCAAATAATTAAGATTTTCAGGTAATTCATGAAGTGTTTTCTTACAAACATCATTCAACAATTCTATACAAGAATGCTTATCAAGATCGACATTAGGAATCCTGATTCTTTTCCCATTGTAGTGAACTACAATGTCATGTGCAACCATAGGTAATATCCTGTTTTATACAATTAATGATTAGTATCATAGTTGTTATTTACTAAAACCAGAACTCGAATAATAAACTAAAACCTTCTTTATCATGTAATGACATCTAAAAGCACCTTTCAGAATGCAAAAAACTCCTTAAACCATTATAATTTTTTTTCATTTACCCACATTAGATAGCTTTATTATCCCGAAACAATCTCAACTAATCTTTCATTCTTCCATTACCATTCTTTATTGCTCAACAAGTTTTACAAGTCGTACAACTGGTAAATTGCATATAAAAATATTATACTTGGAAGACTTATTATGGGATAATTTCAGAAACCTCCCCTGAGGTTTCTGACAATTTCACTGAGCTCCCCTGAGATTTAAAAATTTACACTTACCTCTGTTGATTTGATGGTTTTAGTAACAAAACTTTAAAATGATATTGACTTGGTTAATTTTTTAAATAAATACCAAAAAATGCCCTTACATAATGAGTTTTAATTTATTTTTCTATACAATTATAAGATTATCTAGTATAATTATAAGGAAAATATGCCAAAATTTTCATGTCCATACCTACTATTTGATAAACAACTACAATAATAATTTTATCACTGTGATAGAATACTTTTGATGGTACTTTATTATGGATTTAGATTTATAAGATAGAAAAAAAATGTTAAAATAATTCATTTAGACTTTATGAATTTTTCGAGTAGTGGAATTATCATAATTTAGTAGTGGTTTTGGACCTTTTTTTTATTTATTGTTAATTTTAGTACCAAAAAATAGAAAACAAAGATCAACAAAAATATTAGATTGCATATAAAATTAACTCGTCAAAAAAAATTACTAGTTCGATATTTGGTTACAATAGAAACTAGAAACAATAAGAAGGCAAAAGAATGAAAAAATAATTTTAAAACTCGTTCTAAGTATAAGCATACCAAATAAGGGAATTTCATTAAAATATTTAAGAGTAAATCTTTGACTAAAAATTACCCTTTTTCTGTTCTATGTCTGTAATAATTGGAACATCCTATCGAAATTCAGACTAATTTGTTTCATGTGCAATTGCTAAATCATCCCATTTTTGAGACGTGTAGAAAATGTATGTGAGTTAGCAAAGCGAAGTTACTCCTAATAGATTGCATGGGAAGTTCTTGTCATTTTTCTTTCCTTTTTTAATCAGCAAGAGACTCCAAACCTTACAAAAAAGAGAAGGGAGAAAGGAAGTCCTGAGAATCGAACCACAGACATCATGATCTACTAGCTAACATTCCTACTAGTTAAATTGGGTTTTGAGACAAGTCCTTGCCATTTTACACAGGAGTGAAATGGCTTAGTAATTTTGTCAGGTATGGAATCCTTTAGTCATTTGCGAGACAATATATAGGCTACTTATATTTCCTCACTTCTCAGATCTCGCTGGACTTGCTATGCTTCCCTTTCGTCCATACTTACAGCACTTAAAAGGCCATGTTATATAATGGCTAGACAGGATGCTTTTGGCAAAAGCAGCATGAATTTCCTTCCTCTTACATTAACTGATATGAAAGTGATTCCTAGCATGAGAGATCATATCCATTTAAGTCACCTGAAAACATTTATCAACGGCCGATTGGTCAAAATGTTTTTTTATTTTTTTGAAGGATTGGTCAAAATGTTTAAAAAAAACTTGAGTTGAAACTAAGTATTTTTATTCCGTACTAGGAATTAAGTAATGCTGGGCTACTATATCAAAGGTTAATAACTGGATACAATTGATCTTTCCAGCAAAGGGTTACACAAAACTCAGGCAGAGTATAGGGCTGTTCATCACATGATTTAGCAAAATTATATCAACCATATTTAATCAAATCTGCTTTTCTAACTGGTCAAATCACATCATGCAGCATCAAGCTAATTGTATAATATGAAGTATTAATTGTGTGAGATGTGCATTTATCTACTTAATCAAACACGATATGCAGAGAACCAAATGATTTTTTAGTGGGAAAGAATTTTTCACTAAACTGACAAAAGAGTTTGACCGCTACTCATACATGATAGATCGGAATATACAGACTACAGGACAGGAAAATCCCAACTATCTTTAGTCTGTCCTCATGATGTTGAGTATCTATGATCTATGATGTTACGTGTATGATGTCTAGTATCTATATATGCCTTTAGTGTGAGATAACAATGCAATTACTTTAAACTTTCTGATAATGCAAGTCCTCTTTCATAAAGTTGTAAAAGAAAATAAAAATGCACAAACCGCTTCTTGCTTTCTTTTTGAAACCAAAAAGCCAAAGGTTTTATGAAATGATGAACTCAGCAGTATTTGTTATACCTCAATTTCACACAAAAAGAAAGATATTTTTCTTTGAACGTCTATTTTTTAAGAACGTGCAATTCAAGAAATTACTTCAAAATAGTTGAGTTTAGACGCATGCACGCAGATGCGGCGTTTCAGTAGTTGAGTTCTCAATTTTCTTGGTATTCAACCATTCACATTGATCTTATCAAATCTCAGTATCCCATACTTATTAGGATAGCCTGAAATGAGGCATAGGAAGAAATCTATATGGCAGAATAACTTAGACGACAAAAAAAAACTCTTAGACAAAGCAATAATTAGAATCTATACATTTGTTCGATTCAGAAGTGATTCATCTTCAGCAACCGGGGTGGAGTGAGAAGTCCATATGGACTATAAACTTCAGAGATGGTGCCGTTTCGATGACGCCGTGCCGGAGTGAAAGGACTGCAGGAGCCACATGCAAATCCACCACCAGCTGATGAATCAGAATCATCAACCGTGGCCTCCTTGCCACAATCCATCTCAGCTAAGACTTTGTAAAAAAGATCAACATCACATGGAAGCAAAAGAGGGCCTTCATTGCTATACCCATACTCCAATGCAGCATCGTCAAGCAGCATCTTGAACAATGGATGATTAGCACATTCTGCCTTGATCACAAACCTTTGTTTCTCAGGACCAACATACACTGAAAAACAACCTTTAGGAGCAACTTTATACCTTGTTCTGTACTGATCATCATGATTTTGTTGAGATTTTTCAGCTGCCCCAGTACAATGCCATGATTTACTCTTCGACAAAGAAATGATAGCAGCACCCTCCATTCTTGAAGGTTTTGCCTGAATGCTTTGAAATGATAAAGAAACCACCAATTTCTTGATCATTGAATTGTTCTTCCACTTGCTCTTTCCAGTATCCATTATTTGTCCGTCCAACAGCTACAGGCAAAAGCAAAAGATACAAATCACGAATATAACAAAATACTAGTACTACTCTATCGTTATACTTACAATACTCGAGTTCTTTGGCTTTGCTTCAACAAATTCTTATATATAATTTCTCTACGTTTGCTGTCATGAGGGACGAAATTGATGAGGTGCAGTTGTTAAGTTGCTAACTGGGGCAATTTGTAAAAAGAATAGGCAACTACGTGGTATGGTTTCCGCACCGAATATAAATACTAGTGAACCAAACTATACAACGTCCAATGTCAACAAACTCATGGACCTAGGACAGCCTTGATGTAGTGGGCAGATATCTAATCGAATGTGACTAAAAAGGGGCAAATTACACTTTACCCCTCTGTGGTATAGCTAATTTGAACATAACCCCCTATAGTTTTAAAAACTATATATAACCCCTTCATAATTTGGATTAAAGTATCAAATTGATGGAAATGATCATTTATAACGGAATCTATAAAAATGTCAAAATTACCCTTATTTAAAAACTAATGCGGTTGAAGTGACCAAAATATATAAACATAATATGCATGAAACTCTAACTCCATATAATTTTGTATTTTACCATATAACCCCCTTATAGTTTAATGCTTTACTATATAACTTCCTTATAGTTTTCAATATATATACATAACCCCCATGTGATTAATAAATAATTTTTAACTTTATATAGGGGTATTTTTGACATTTTAGTCGACTCCATTATGGATTGCAAATTTCGTTACTTTGACATTTTAATCCAAATTATGAGGGAGATATGTATAGTTTTTGAAACTATGGGGAGGTTATGTAAATAAACACTAAATAACAGGGGGGTAAAGCGTAATTTGTCCATAAAAAAATTTGAGCCCTTTTTCTTGACTCTATTATTCTTGTTGTGCAAAAGAGAAATCCATCAAGAAATTAGTTGTTTGAGACAATAATGCCTCGAACCACCAATTGACCTGGGAAAAGATTAGTCTAAATAATTAAGTTGCGTGATTTGTTTTTCTTGTACTTTTCAAAAGGTTCACATTGTTGTTGATGGGACTGATGATCATCCAGAATAATTAATGAAGAAGAGCTTAGCACTTTTTGTCTATTTTGAAAGCCAAAAAAGATTATATATAGCCAAATCATTAAGGCTGTCAACCGTTTAAAACATGAATCGTGAAGGTGGTGAATGGTCCTCCGCTGTATCCAGACGATTGACCTTAATTCCAATCAATTAATAGTGAATACAAGCAATAAATATGCCTGCATTAGAAGCAATACAATGCCTTCAGGGTGATTCATTTTGGCCCCAAAATCGACTAAATTTCCTTGTTTTAATGTTGTTGACCATTTTTAATTAACGAAAGATAACAAAGCTAATTTTTTACCTGGTTCAGGTTTTATTGCACTCTTAGTCTTCAGTACCCATGTCCACGATGTTGAATCATCAGCATTGGTGCCTTTGACCTTTGACAAGGGCTTTTGCTTTGCATATGTTAACAACTTGATTCGTCCGCCTAAGGTCTCATAATTTTGTCTGATAATTCGTCAATTTACATCATTCTTGTGGAGAAAGCAAATTACAGTAGCTTAAACTAAAGTTTCCAGTTGATCCTGGAATTTGAATTCGTCATCGTTCTTCATGTACTCTCTGGGATTATATTACTACAATTAATGCAATTTTTGGAAAAAAGAAGTACTAATATGGATTGATCAAAAGTATTTGGTACAGCCCCATAAAAATTCTTTTACACACTTCAACACTTATTAGAGCACATCATAATACAGGTAAACCAGCTGGAAGCATTAATTGTCACCAAAACTCTGAGAATTAGTTGAAACGCATTAAAAAGAAAATGCTAACTGGAAATATGATTATAAAGCCAGGGTTATTTATTTTCAGCTGCAGGTTAGTTACTGGCACTAAATAGTTGCATTAACTGAGAGTTGTAAAAGAGGAACGCATTAAAAGTTGTAAAAGAGGCATTAGCTCTTCCATCCAAAATGAACAAGAAATAGTGATATGAGTCTGCTTAACACTAGGATGTAATGTTTGTGTTCTGTCTATAACATCATTTTCTTTATTGAATTTGTGTTAGATAGTTAGTTGGACTGCAAGTTTTCTAGATGCAAAAAAAAAAAAAAATTCAAAAAGAGTAACAATCTTCATTCAATTTGTGAGATAATTAGTTTGCATTTATTCTTATAATAAACAAGATTTCTTCAAAATTGCTGGTATTTGTACTATATATCTTCGCTGCTTTGCTACTTTTTTTTAAACAAAAAATTTATTAAATGGAAAAGAGATGTTTTATGTTGTTCACATGAAGCTTTCTTGACAACAAATTCAAAGCACTAAAAGCATAAAAATGTTTCAATATTATAAGGGTTAATTCCACTTTGTCCCCCCAAACTTTGGACAATAACCCACTTTAGTCCCTAAACTTCAAAATTGGACACTTAAGTCCCTAAACTTATATATTGGGACATTTAAATCCCTAAACTTATAAAATGGGACACTTAAATCTCTAAACTTATAAAATGAGACATTTCGATCACCAACGGCATTCAGGATTCTGTCAACAATTTTCCTTAATTGGGAGGTATTTACAAGTTTAAGGACTTAAATGTCTCATTTTGAAGTTGAGGGACTGAAGTGGGTTATCAGCCAAAGTTTGGGGGGACAAAGTAGAATTAACCCATAATATAATCCAATAAACCTTGAATTGCTGATATATATATATATATATATATATATTAAAGCTGGGATGTTACATATAGGCCCTCATTCAGACACATTAACATGGATAAATTAGTGAGGAGAAGAAGGGCTGTCCGGTACATAGCAATAGCAGAGGCATTTTCCAAAGCGTAACCTGAAACAATTGGCTGTGGAGTTTGGATACAGTCTGCTGCAATCTCTAATACACAATATTCTATTTGATCTCTTTCCCAGAATCACTCTTCTAGTTTTCGAATCCCCAAAACCTCCTGCATTTGGCACTTCGGCTGCAAAAAGTGTGAGAAAGATTTTAGGTTAGTATTAATTCTAAGTCTACAAAATTAACTAAATGTATAATAAAATAACCCTGTTTTCTTTTTCTTTTTTTTTTTTACATGATGAAATTGGTTTCATTTTTTCAATAAGAAAATGTCAATTTTATGTAACTTAAACTGGTGTGTGTGTGTGTGTATACATATATTTGTCAAAAAGGTAATACGTAACAAGTCTAAGATGGCTAAATATATGCTAATTCACAGAATAACTATTCGTTCTTTTTCACTATGGTGCATATTTTTCTTATCATAACAAGGATTGAGAGGGTAGAGTGAAAAGAAAAAGTACCCAAATTGATGACAAAGAGAAGGGAGAGAATGCAACAGAAGATGAGAATTTTTGACATTTTGGAGGAAAGATGGGTGCAAATACGAGTGTTGGCTTCTCAAACTTGTTCTTGTATTTCCTTTATATAGGCCAAGCAGTGGTGTGTTTCATTTAATGATCTTTTCCACAAAACAAAAAATGGAAATGAGATCTTTAGGCCTCTCTTAGAATTCATTAATTGGACAATTATTGCATTAATCTATTCTCTGTTAAAATTTGGGATAACTCATAAAGTTTGTTAGGCTTTTCACAATATGCATTAATTATGGGTCAACCAAATGTACTAGGATTAATCGTCTTCCCTTTTCTATTATTTAGTTTATGTTAGGGGTGTAATTGTAAATGAACTCAGAACTTGCAAGCTTCTTAGTTAAAGATCTGCTTGACCCCGGTGATGATTGAATTTAATTAAACTTTAAAGCTTGAGCTCAAACAATTAATGCTATGTGAAACTTGAAAGGTATTAGAGTTTAATCACAAAGTTTATGAGTTATTAGGATTGGCATCAGTTGAAAGATTCCTGATTAGGTCAGACCCAATCCACCAAGCCAACAAGACATGAGGAGTTGGGCCTGATTGAAACAAAGATTTTGTTAAAGATAGGTACTAATCTATGTCAAAAAAAAAAATTTAAAAAAGGTAATGTTATTTGCACGCTCACTATCTCATTTTTATTTTAATGAGACCATATTACCCCCTCTCTAATTTCATCTTCTTGCCTATGAGTTAACTTTTCTAGATTTTCTCTTACATTCTAAAACAAATTAATTATTCCATTACACATTAAAATGACTAATTTAAAATTGTCACTTATATGTATTATGTATTTTTCTACAAAATTTCAAGAAATTATAAGATGCCAAAGATCAATCTAACAATGTAATATGAATAGATTCTAAACTTCAAGCCCAAAATAAATAAATAAATAAATAAAATCCCAAGCATCAAAGATAGGGTTGGCAATCGGGTCAGGTCCTGGGTTGGCGGGTCGGATTGAGACTGAGGTATTCTAACCAACACATCCACCCAAATCCGACCCGAAAATTTAAATGGATCAACTTTTTTGACCACATGACTCGTTAATTTGTGGGTTATCCGAACTTGACTTGGATAACCTATTTGTTTAATATTTTTTTTAACCTTCTCAGTTTGGTAGTATGGTGGATTTTTTTTTATAATGGAGTTTCCATAAGAATATATAAAATTACAACCCAATCTCATTGTAATTTTTTATTTTTCTTTTTGTACAAAAAATTATGAACAAAAACAAAATTACGACACTTTCACAAATAAAATACCTTATTTTCACATAATATTCATGAGTCCATTCTTATAATACTAATTTATAGCCTTAGTTAGTTTTTTTATTTACTTTATGCCTCTAATTTATTAATTAGATTATAAAATTATATATTAAACAGGTCAAATAGGTCAACCGGTGAGTTGACCTGAATTGGACCTATTTACTTAGCGGGTCATTCGGATTTGATCTGAATTTGACCCGAACTCGTGATGAGTAAACTCATACTCGCTAATTCATATTAGATTCGAATCGTATTTTCGAGTCATGTCAAGAATTGTCACCCCTAATCAAAGATGAGCAAAACCTGAATGTAACTATAATGTCTCATAAATAGGACATTAATACTTCGAAAAACCTACTAAGAATAGCTCATATAACCACCATAGAAGGAATGAACCTTTCTAGTATATTCCAACAAAAGCATAATAGCATCTAGTCACCAGATGATGCAATGAAACCTCAATTGTGCTCATAAAAAATCTGTAAAATTGAAATTAAAATAAAAATATGAAATAAAATTAAACAAATAATTATGCAGATGTAGAAAAAAAGAAGCAAAAGTTAATTTTTTTTTTTACCTTTTGGACACGTACAACAATTGTACCCAACTTCCTTACATGTGAACACAAGATATGGTAGGAAAAGAAATTAAAATAGTAGTAATATAGTCTCATCAAGATGAAAATGGGGTAGTGGAAGTGCAGATAACATAATGGGGTGTAAATAACATTATAAAAAAAAAAAGCAATAGAAAAAATTTACTGGAGGTATAATTAGGCTGCTCAACTATCTGTAATGTTTTGTATCGTGTCTAACGAAATTTATACTAAGATATATTATTCTCATTAGTCATGTCAATGGGTAGAATCTGGATTGTATCCCTTTGATCAAGATCCAAATCCATTAAATTTAGTTAAATTTAGATCCAGACCCAGATCCTTATGGGTCTGAAAAAATAAGTCCATTAAACTCATTAGGCATATCAATGGGTAGGGCTCAGATTACATCCCTTTGATCTAGATTCAGACCCATTAAATTTAGTTAAACTCAGATCTAGATCCAAACCCTTATGGGTCTGAAAAAATAAGTCCAAATCTAGACTCTTATGGATCTGGATACCCAATGGGTATTCGCTGTATTTTTCTAAATATACTAAAGTAAAAATATATAGATTTTAAAAAATATAAACACCATCCAATTTTTATTTTTAAATAATAAAATTAATATTCAAGAAGTTGGATGCAATATTATGTACTCAAAAAATAATTATTATTAACTAATTCGATTTATTTTTTAAATGTCAACTATATCTAAGTCCAATCTTTCATTTATTTGCCTTTACTTTGTCTCCTTTTTATAAAAAAGTTTGTACTAATTACAATGATAACTAGGATTTGTTTGAAAAAGAAAACAATCATGAAATCTTATTGTATTCGATCCAATGGCCATAAAATATTAGAATATTTTATAAATTTACTAATATATATATATATACATAATTTAATTATATATACATGGGTTTAGATTGGATCTGGTATGTATTTGGATTTGGATATGAATCACACAAAATCAGACTTTACCCAGATCCATAACTTTTTTACAGTCTGGGTCTGGATAGGATCTGTATTTAAGAAATTAAATTCAAACTCTATCCAAGAACATTAGATCTGGGTTGCATCTGGAAAAGATCTTATCAATTGACATACCTAATTCTCATGTATAAGCCTTCTAGTTTGATTCTTGATTAACCTAAATCTAAAGGCTTTGTAGCTCATCAAATTGAAATGCAAGGATGTTGCAACTTTTCCAACCGTGGAAGTACAAGAGCCGGCTTGTTTTTATAGTGGCATTTAGCTATCTTGGGAGGCTTCAAAGAGTGGCATTTGGCTATTTTATTCCAAAATCCATCATCAGCTTAATCTTGGGACTCTATTCAACAGGTAATCTTGGAAGTCAGTCAATATTACTTGAAGGTGATTTAATCTTGTTTGGTGAACCGTCAATCTCGTAAACAAAGGGTGTGTTTGGATCCCTTGTTTTTGGGGTTGTTTTTGAAAAACTGTTTTTCACATTCCAAATGCTACAGTAAATGTGTATTTCCAAAACAACTCCAAAAACACCACCATATCCAAACATTATATCAAAAACAACTACATATGTATATTTCAATTATGTATATTATATATATATTATATTAATATAAATTGAAATACACAAATTGAAAATTATATATATTATATATTATATAAATATTATATTAATATAAATTGAAATACACAAATTGAAAATTATATATATTATATATTATATAAATATTTATATACATTAATATTATACATAATATATTATAATATACATAATATGTAATATTGTATACATAAATGTGTAAATATTTATACATAATATATTATGTACATTATATTATAATATATACATTATTAATGTATAATATTATTATGTACACTATTGTGTATAATAATGTCTAATAATGTTAGGTATAATATATAATATACATAATATGTAATAATGTAATAATATATATTATGTATATTATACAAATTGAAAATTATATATTATATATTATATGAATATTTGTATAATGAAATATACAATAAATATTACAAATTGAAATATTATATAAACATCATATTTATAATATTATAATATTTATAATTAATATTAATGTATATTATATATATTAAATATTAAATATTTATTTTTACATATTATAAATATTTTATTTTACTTAAAAATATTTTTACATATTTATAATATATTTATATGAATATTATATATTATATAAATTATATATTATAAATTTATATAAATGTACATTTATACATAATATATATATTAATGTATATTTATAATATACATTTATATTATGTATTATAGATAATATAATACATTTATAATACATTTATATTAATATACATAATATTAATTTTACATTTATACATAATATTAATACATTTGTACATTTGTACATTTATATTAATTATATTAATACATTTATACATAATATTAATATATATTAATAAAATTATAATTTATACATTTATATAATGTTCATTTGTAATTTATACATTTATAATAATATACACTTTTAAATTTATAATATATTATATAATATTTAATACATTTATATATTTTTATATAAATACATAAATATATTTATTTATAAATATTTATAAATGTATATTTATATAAAAATATATAATATATAATTTATACATTTATGTAATATTCATTTATAATTTATAAATTTACAATAATATACACTTATACATTTATAAATACATTTATATTATGTATTATATATAATATAATAAATTTATAATACATTTTTACATTTTTATAGAAATATATTTATTTATAAATATTTATAAATGTATTATAAATCCATAAATGTATATTTATATAAAAATATAAAATATAAAAAATAATTTATAATTTATACATTTATACATTTATATAATATTCATTTATAATTTATACATTTATAATAATATACACTTATACATTTATAAATATATTTATATTATGTATTATATATAATATAATACATTTATAATACATTTATATATTTTTTAGTGAATATATAAATATATTTATTTATAAATATTTATAAATATTTATAAATATTTATAAATGCATAAATGTATGGAAAAATAAAATTTTAAAAATACCCAAAAATATGTTTTAAAAATACCTCTAAAAATAATTCAAAAAACATCTACAGTAAAAGTTTTTCATATAGTTTTTGAAAAACAACCTAAAAAACAACTAATCCAAACGGACTTGTATTTCAAAAACGAAATGCTACAGTGCTGTTTTTGAAAAACAACCCCAAAAACAGCTAATCCAAACGGAACTTGAAGATTATGAGACATACTGTATCTTTTTTTTTTCTACCATTTTTGTCAAAAATACACAAACGATTAACTAAGATAACTCCACAAAGATACCCAAAAGGCAATTGCTGATTTCTAAGTATACTTGAGGACCTTAAGTACCACTCACATCTCTCCTCTCCAGTGGTTTTTTTCTACCATTTTTGTCAGAAATACAGAAACGGTTACCTAAGGTAACTCCACAAGGATACCTAAAAGATAATTGCTGACTTCTGAGTATACTTGAAGACCTTAAGTACCACTCACACACACCTAACACGAACGATGTGGGAACCGGGGAAAGGGCAAACATATATGGAGATTTTCTATGGGACATCAGCCCAGAAAATTAATTTGGAAAATTCTAAGTTGTGTGCCTCACCCTAATATTAGTAGATCCACTGCCAGAAAGTTTAGTCGATGCACTCAATTTCCCTTGATGAATAAAATATTGAGCGTTATTTGGGAGTTCCAATCATTCAAGGCAGAATCACTAAGTCGACTTATACATGTATTATGTACTTCTGTTGACAAAGTGAGGAGCAAATTATCTAATTAAAAAGAGAAAATCTTTTCCGGTTTTCTTTGTGAAAACCAAAATCCCAAAAGTTTGAGTGAGATTATGAATTTGGCGATATTTGTCAAACTTTATATGACTAAATAAAGCTTTTTAGACAATTATCACAACTCATAATCCAGTTAAACATTTCAGACAAGAAGAGAGATACTGTATGTCTATTTTCCTGAGAACATATCTTCCTCGAAATCACTACAAAATAGCCCTAGTTTGGACACATGCACGCAGATAAGGTTTAATCAACACTTGAGTAATCAATTTTCACGGCATTCAACCCTTCATGTTTCATTTTGTCACATCCCAATACTCCATACTTATTGAGAAAGCCTAAAATAAGACATTATTCGTACACCTACACGGCAGATAACTCAGAAAAGGCAATGAGAAGCACTAATTGATGTTCCGCAATCTGGGTGGAGTGTGAAGTTCGTATGGACTAAAAGGACTGCAGGAGCCATATGCAAATCCACCACCGGCTGATGAATCAGAATCATCAGCCATGGCCTTCATTGCTATATGCATATTCCAATTCAGCATCTTCAACAGTGGATAACAAATCTTTGTTTCGCAGCGCCAACATATACCATTTGAATATACACTGAAAAACAACCTTTAGGGGCAATCTTATACCTTGTTTTGTACTCATCATGATATTGCTGGGATTTTTCAGCTGATCCAGCACAATGCCATGATTTACTCTGCAACAAAAAAATGATAGTAGCACCCTCCATTCTTGAAGATTTTGGAGGAATGCTTTGAAATGACAAAGAAACCACTAATTTCTTGATCGTTCAATAGTTCTTCCATTGGCTCTTTCCACTATCCATAAGCCAAGGCAAAAAATTGTTAAGTTGTCAGACCATACAAAATTACAAAAACTACCAATCATGAAAATCACAAAATACTAGTACTACTATATACTGGCAATACTCGAGCACTTTGGCTTCGCTTTGACAAATTCTAGTAAGTAATTTTTCTATCTCTGCTGTCATATATATGGCCCTTGGGAGAAAGTCCCATAAGGGATGAAATCGATGAAAGTGCGCTGCTAATTTGATCTATCCGGCAGTCGGAGAGGCCGCAAACGCTGTATAGTTCCCCACAGAAGGTAAATTCTAATGACCCAAATTATCTAACGTCCTATGTGAACTCACGGACTGGACAGCCTTGAGATGTGGTGAACAGATTCCTAATTGAATGTGAATAAAAAACTTCAGCCCTTTTTCTTGATTGATTTTTTTGGTTTTTTTTTTGTGTAAAGAGAAATCCATCAAGAAATTAGTTGTTTGAGACAATAATGCCTCGAACAACCAATTGACTTGGGAAAAGATAAAGTCTAATGCATGATTTGTTTTTCTTGTGTTTTTGAAAGGCACGCAATTGTTGTTGATGGGACGGCTGATCTTATTAAACAACTGAGATTATTGTACCATAGAGCTTAATTGTCTTAACAATTTTGAAACCCAAAGAAAATATTAGAACTCAGTAATTTAAGCCTCAACAACTCAAAAATGAATCTTTTTTTTTTTGTCAATCAACAGCAATTCAAAAATGAATCATGAATGCCGTGAATTTTCCTCCAATATCTCGTGTTTTTCAAGAATCTAAACGATTAGCATTTTTTTTTCTTTCTTTCTTTTTTAGTTTAAGAGGAGATTCCAAACCTTTTCTAAAAAATGAGTTTAAAAGTTAAATCAAGAATTTTTTGATCACGTACTAGTATTCCTACCAACTAAGCTAGACATTGGGTACAAGAATGAGCCTTTTATTCACACCTTCAGGCATGATATATTTGACCCCGAATTTGTTTAAATTTCTGTATCTTTATTTAATTGACTATTCAATGTTTAATTGACAAGATGCAAAATTGGTTTTGTAGTGCCTGTGTACTCTTTAAGTCGGATTACATTTCCATGTACCTAAGATTCATATATAACGTCCCAGTCGGCGGCCTTGCCAACTATTAATTTCTATGCATATGTGCTCTGGTTTTAATCCCGTAAAGAAAAAAGATTTACTTGCTCCAAATTACAGGCCTTTGGCCGTCTTTCTTATTTCCTTTTCACACCCACTTTGTCTTTTCCTTTCAACTTATTTGTGCCTTGAATTATCTTCTGTCTTGTTTAAAATTATGTGGGTTTAAAAAATTTCAAGAAATTTGGAAATTAATGATCTCATATTTGATCTAATGAACTCTTTTCCATCATTCTTTTTGATCACGTAACAAATTTTGAATAGCTAATACTCAAATTTCCATTAGATCTTAGAACTTCAAAATTTGTCATTGTTCTTCATGCCTTTAGGATTAATGATGGTCCAGTTAGATGATTAATCTTTGACTTTTGGAACGAAGAATATAGATTATTACTCGTAAAGTTTGTTGGAATATAGATTATGCATAGAAAGCTTTCATAGCATATAATACTTTCTGTATAAAAACCGAGAAGTCACACATATATTATATAGGCCTTCTCACTTACAGAAATTATCATTGACAATAATAATTAGAGAGAAGGGAGTCAAGGGACATAGCACAGGCAGGCGCATCTATGGCCATGTAAAAAGGGACATCTCGCTGTGGAGTTTGGCCACCTCGCGTGGCAATCTCTAACACATTGCGCTACGCTTGATCTGAGTCCAAGGTGCTTCAGCGTAACTTTGGAATCCTCGAACCCTCCTGCATTTGGGGCTTCTTCAGCTGTACATGTGAGAAAAATTCTAGGTTAGTATTAATTCTAAGTTCACAAAAACTCATAATCCAATAACCCTTTTTGCTTTTCTTTTTAATCATATGCATTGATTTCGTTTTTTCCATGCGAAAATTTCAGTTTTATATATGTAACTTAAAACTGGTCTAGTTTTCTGTCAGAGAGGCAATGTGTAGCAAGTCTAATTAAGATGGCCATATATGCCAATCCAGCGTACATTTATCTGTTCTTTTTCATAACAACAAGGATTGAGAGAAGAGAGTGAAAAGGAAAAAGTACCAAGATTCGTGACAAAGAGGAGAGAGAATGCAGCAGAGGAGAAGAACTTTTGACATGTTGCAAGACTGATGGGTGCAAATGCAAGTGTTGGGTACTTGAAACTCTGTCTTGTGGATCCTTTATACAGGCCATAGAGTGGTGTGTTCTTTTTAATGATGATGTCTTCTTAAAGATGAAATGGAAATGAGATATTAACAAAATAAATCAATTCAACCCCCAACTACATTCATCCATCCTATCCTAGGATAGAAGTTTGAGATGACTCGTAAAGTTTGTTGGGATTACTTTATATGTATTAACTATTGCCTCCGTCCTGTAAAGATAGACCGATTTCTTTTTTCACATAAATTAAGAAATTTAGCTAATGTAGTTATAATAATTATTTTTTATTCGTACTTTCCTCAAATACCCCTTGTTAATATTAGATCATTCATTCAAAGTAAGAGGTACATATTACTATATTATTCTTGGAACTTAAAGTAATTTATTAGTTTTTCAATACAAGAGTCAATTACATTAATGTTACATGTTTGACTAAAACAAATAACAAAAATAAAATTGCCAAACAATCAAACTTTTCAATTTGAACCCATTAGAAGGCAACTAATATGTATTCAAAAATTTGTAATAACTATATACATTAAATATGGGTATATTAGTAAAATAACAAATTAACTATTCTTTAAAGAAGGAAATAAGTCTATAGTTTGGGACATACACAAAAGCAAAGCGAGTTTATCTTTATGGGATAGAGGGAGTATATGTTGACCAACTTTATTCATCCTAATTTTGTTGTTATATTTTATTGAGTTTTCAATTTACCTACATCAAAATTTGCCACAAGTTAAACCATCAATTCGAGCATATCACCGTGCTACAGGTGTAAATGAACTGAGACTTGCAAGCTTCATGGTCAAATATCTGCTTGAGTTTGAAGCTTGGGCTCAAGCAATGACATGGAAAACAAATATTCGAATCAAGACTTCTCATTTTTGAAATTTCAATTTAATCATTAGACTAAATCCTCCTCGACAAATTTAGTTAAATTTAATCATACATTATACAAAAACAACTACTCGTGCTCGACTATTATGGTAGGCCGCTTAATAAAAAAAGTGATATTTCTAAAAGGCATCTCTTTAAATTCCATCTAAGTTATTGCACCCCCTGAATTCTGACACTTTTTCTAATTAATTATATTTTTTCAAAAGACTAACATCTTTTCCTAATTAATTGTACTTTTTAGAAAAAACTAACATCTGAAAATCCTTTAAAAATACTTGATATTTCATTTGCTATGAGAACTAAAGCAATCATTTTGCACATATACATCTCTCTCTTTTAGTATCGCTTTTCTTCTTCGAAGATTGACATTGCATAATGCAATGCTTGAACTCTACTCAGCATAACTAGCCTAGTGGATCTTAACTCAAGTAAGTTCGACAATACAGGAAGCCCAAATTCAAGCTTTATTAGTATGTAATGATAACTTTTTTAAGTAATAATATTTATAGATATTTTACATCAATAAATACAAAAAGTTATATGCACACGTTTGTGTGAATTTTTGTGTAAATTTTGATTATAGGGATAATTTAAGAAACCTCTCTTGAGCTTTCTAACATTTTCATTGAGTTTCTTCAAGGTTTCAAAGATTATACCTACTTTTCCTGATTTGATAGTTTTAATAACTGAACCTCAAAATCTCCTCAACTTGGTCAAAAAAATTTAAATGAATACCCTAAAATAGATTCATATATTAAAATTTTAATAAAAAGAGAAAGATATTCATATAATAAAAGCTTAATTTTCTTTTCTAAACAATTGTAAAATAATTTTGCACAATTATAAGGAACATGTGTCAAATTTTTCATACTTACATCATTTGATAAGAAACTATGATGCTAATCCTATTACTAAGATAGGAAACATTTTGAGGTTGCTTTATTGAGAATATAGATTTCTACTACAATAAGAAAGTGTTACGATAAAATTTTTAGAGTTTATGGATCTTTGTAGTGGTAGAATTACCATAGTTTGACAGTGATTTTGAACTATTGCAATTTGAGTTATTATTTTTTTATCAAAACAAAAATAGCAAAAAAAAAAAGATCACATCCAATGTTAACTTGTCAAAAAAGATGACTAGTTCGACATTTGGTTACGATGAAGGCTTAGCACAGTGTTGATAGTTTCATAGTTGTACTTGCAAAATATAAAAGGAAAGATTAAGAATAGAAAAAGAAAAGGAAAGAATAATAGACATCAAAGAAAGAGTTTCATTACAGTGGTATTTTAAAGGCGAATATTATTATTTTTAATAGACATTAGAAGTGGGTGAAATTTCTAAACTCTCAACGGTGGCCAGTGAAATTGTTAAAAACCTCGTGAGGTGAGGTTTGTGAGATGATTCTTTGATTATACTCAATAATTGGTTGTTTCCCTTCCGCCCCTTTAGTCTTCTTAACTGAATTCATGGTTCAGTTATTTGCAATATTTATATAGGTAAAAAAATGGAAAATAAATAAACCAAAATCAGGATGGATAATCCTAGACTCTTAGAACGTGGTAATTAAATGCATAGAGAAGCCTAAAGAAAAGAGGGAGAGATCTTAATCCATTCATAAAAAGCCTAACAACCTTAATGATATCTTTAAACTTTTATTCAAGGATAGAAGAGTTAGGTGGAGGTTGATTGTTGAATTAATGTATTTATTCTCACAGACTTTAATGCTTAGATGACCCAATTAAGAGTGATCTAAGGAGGACTCACAAAGCTGTGTTCTCTTTACAACCCAACAAAGCTCCTGGACCTGATGGTATGACTCCTGCCTTTTTCCAACAATACTGGAGTGTGCTAAAAAATGATTTAGTAAATGCCATTTCCAGTTTTTTTCATTCTGGGCATTTACTGAAGGCTGTCAATGAGACCATCATTACTCTGATTCCTAAAGTTGAGTCTCCAGTGTCTGTTTCCCAGTTTAGGACTATTAGCTTGTGTAATGTGGTTTATAGGATTATTTCTAAAATCTTGGTCAATAGACTTAAACCATTCCTAAATCACTGTGTTAGTCAAAACCAGTCAGCTTTTATTCCAGGTAGACAGATCATTGATAATGTTGTTATTGCACATGAATTCATCCAGTGTTTGAATAACAGAAGATGTGGATCAAATGCTTTTATGGCTTTGAAGCTTGATATGGCCAAAGCCTACGATAGAGTAGAGTGGCTTTTTGTGCTAAAAATTATGGAAAAAATGGGTTTTTGTCAGAAGTGGAGAAATTGGATTTGGAAGTGTATGTCTTCTGTTGTCTACTCATTTAATTTGAATGGGGAAAAGAGAGGCTTGGTTACACCTACAAGAGGGATTAGGCAAGGGGACCCCCTGTCTCCTTACATTTTTTTACTTGTTTCTGAGGGATTGTCAGGTTTGTTTAAGAGAGCTATGTCTAATCATGACATTTCTGGACTCAAAATTGCTAAGCAGAGCCCAGCTTTGTCTCACCTCTTTTTTGCAGATGATACATTGGTGTTTTGCAGAGCTAATAAAGAAGAGGCTGTTCATGTGACGAATCTGTTGCAGTTGTATGGAGAAGCTTCGGGACAAGCTATCAATGCTGAAAAGTCCTCAGTGTTCTTTAGCAAGAATACTGGGAACTCAGTTAAGGGTGAAGTTTTGAATATTTTGGGAGGGATGAAGGAGGCTAAGCAAAGTAAGTATCTAGGCTTGCCAATGGTTATTGGAAGACCAAAGAGGCAAGTCTTTGACTACATCAGGGAGAGGGCCATCAATAGGTTGGGAGGATGGAAGGAGAGGCTGCTGAGCAATGCTGGTAAGAAGGTACTGCTCAAATCTGTGATTTTGGCTTTACCTGCATATGCTATGAGTTGTTGCAAACTGCCAAAAGGCCTATGCAGTGATATTTGTAAAGAAATGGCAAAATTATGGTGGGGAGATAGGGAGAAAAACAGGAAAATACATTGGATGGAGTGGAGGAGGCTGTCTGAGGTAAAAGGGAAAGGGGGGTTGGGCTTTAGGGATCTCCAACAGTTTAACAATGCTATGCTTGCTAAGCAGCTGTGGAGATTTTTGACAAGGCCTAACCTGTTAGTTAGTAAGATTATTAGGGGCAAGTACTTTAGAGGATCGTCCATCTGGACTATGAAAATCCATGCAGGGGATTCCTGGATATGGAAAAGTATTTTAGGCTCAAGGGAGGTTCTGGCAGAAGGGGTACGGAAAAAAGTGGGAAATGGTCAGCAGATTAGGATATGGGAAGATAAGTGGCTGCTAGATGTGGAGGATGGAAAAATAAGGTCAAAAAAGCCTCAACATTGTAATATACAAAAGGTTCATGAGCTGATTTCTGAGGGTAGGTGGAATAAGGGATTGTTGAGGAACCTGTTTGAGGAGGAGGATTGTCAAAGAATACTTAATATTCCAATAAGTGCTATGGGTGCCAGGGATAGACTAGTTTGGATAATGGCTAAATCAGGAGAGTACACAGTGAAATCTGGGTATGTGGTGGCAAAAGAGATTCAGGCCAAAGGTAGAAAGGAATGTCTCCAACAGGTTGGCAGCAGCAGGAATGAAGCCAGATCAGGAGTGTGGAAGTTTCTATGGAGCCTGAACGTTAAGCATAAGCTAAAGCATTTTATTTGGAAGTGTCTTCAACGCATATTGCCAGTTAATGAAACAATTAGGAGGAGAACTGGACAAGGGAATGATAGGTGTTGTTGTTGTGGAGAAGGGACAGAAACTATGGAGCATATGTTTTTCTTCTGTGAGCATGCTGAGCTAATATGGAAAGCTGCCCCAATTAGCTGGGATGGTTTGAAGGCTTGTAGACATAATTTCTGGCAGTGGTGGAGTGGTTTGATGGAAGCAAGGGCTCGGAAGGAGGGTAGGGAGCATGTTGAGCTGACTATTAATGTACTTTGGCAGATATGGAAATCCAGGAACCAGATACAGTTTAATAGGGAAGGGAGATGTCCTGGTGTAATAGCTAACAAAGCGGTACAAGAGTGGCTAGAATTCCAGATGGCAAATTTAGCAATAAGGGACGAGGAGGTAGTAGGGAAGGATAAAGAAAACAAGATGGTTACATGGGAACCACCTTCAGGGGATTTTCTATGTTTAAATACTGATGCAGCAATTAAACAGACTGCAGCAAAGGTAGGTTGGGGAGTTGTGGCCAGAGGTAGCAGAGGGGAATTAAGGGGTGCTTGGGCTGGTTGTGAAGGTAGGAGGGGAGTTCCTGCTGTTGAAGAGGCTACGGCAATACGACAAGCTCTCATGTTTGCCCAGAGTAATGGATGGATGAACATTATTATCCAATCTGATTGCAGGGGAATTATTGATCAAATCAGAGAAGGAAGCTTGAATGATCATCTGGCAGGAGCTGTCCTCTTTGACATTAAGGTACTTTGTAAGGGTTTTAGGTCCTGTATCTTCTCTTTTATTAAGAGGGAAGGGAATTGTGTGGCACACCATTTGGCAAAATTTGCCTTAAATCTAGTGTCTGAGATAGCTTGGGTTGATTCTTTTCCAAGTTGGCTAAGTAGTTTAGCCAAAAATGATGTAGGAGCCTTTGCTCCAGTTTTGTAATCCTTTGATGAAGTAATGGAATGTTTCTATCGTTTGGAAAAAAAAAAAAGGAGGACTCACAAGAAACCCAAATCCAACCAATTGGTAACTGAACGAGGGCCCTATAGACCTTAAACCTAGGTTGAAGAACCCACATCCAATCGATGTGGGAAGGAAGCCCCATCCATCCCCCCGCCCCCACACCCTCACCTTACTCCCTTTCTTTCTTTCTTTTTCTTTCTTGCTCTTTTGGAAAAGATCATTAAATAACAAACCTTGCTCTATGGCCTGTATAAGGGCCTCACAATAACAAGTTTGAGTTAACACTCGATGTTACCCGAACAAGGAAAATGCCATTAATTAACATTGAGACAAAACGATACTCTGATTATTGGAGGGGGCTAAGGGTATTTATCTACCATCTTCCGGATAAGTTCGAACTAAAGTAAGCTTAGAGATTTTATTTATTTTCTTGAACAACAAAATAATTATACTTCGTTAATAGATTTCAAGTCTAAGAAAATACCATCATCACTGAACTAGTCATCAATATTCTTCAAAATTTTGTTAACGTAAACATTTAATGATTTGCTCATTAATATGAAGTGTAGAGGTATCATCAGGCTGAATCGAGACGGAGTATTGTATAGCTCAAACGTAATTAGATATAATTTTAGCTTATTTGACCTTAGTCCAAGTAAGGTCAAACAACATGTTGAGCCTAGATCGAGCTCTTGTAGTATAACAATTACTTTCATTTTTTAAATAAAGAATATAACGATTCACATCAAGAAATATTTTAAAAAATTAAAATAAGGGCCAATTTGAGATTAGGGTAACTTATTGAAAAGTACTTTCTTAGTACAGTTTTTATTAAAAGTACTTATTAACTGCTTAAATGCTTTTAAATATATTGTTTGGAGATATAGTTTAATAAATAATTATTGTATTGGATAATGTGTAATTTAAAAATTTTTAAAAGTGTTTATCTTTTTATTTAGTTCATAATATAAGACAAAATGATTAAATTTGATATTTTATTTTTTAAATCACAAAAGTTATTCTAAAAGCACCAATTTGAGCTTTCGCTAAATGCTAAAAATGTTTTTAACACCAAAACTTTACTCTTGATTTTATGGGATGATATTTACCAAACACTTTAAAAGTATTTTTAGCACCTAAATATACTTTTTTATCACAAGCACCGCAACCTCAAACGGGGTCTAAAAACCAAATGTCAAAATGGAAACAATAACTCTTTTATTTGGCAAATAAGAGATTAGTTGACAAAATTGGGAGAATTCTGAAGCGATTAATCTATTACATCCAAACATTTGCTTTTGAGCCTTATGCTATCGTTTGTCAAGAAAAATAAACATCACGCTATTAGAATTTGGAACACATCTTGAAACCAAAGAAGAAAAAAAATGCAAAAAAAAAAAATTAATAGCCTTTATTACATCCAACCATTATACCCTCCCCATAGTGGGAGTGTAATAGTCATGATACATATGGCCATTATATACATAATAGACTGGTTGTGGATCCATCGACAATTTTAAAAACTTTTAAATTTTATGGAATATGTATTGTGAATTACTAAAATAAATATGTGATTTCATTGTGAATCCATGTTACTATACTTTATAATAGAGTGTAATCTATAGTAAAAGTGAGAGATGTAACGAAAGAAGGGATAATAAAGTAATGTTGTGACATATGTATTACACTCTACTTAATATAATTCATTGTGGATGTCCTAAGGTAAAATACAAAAGTTACAATATTGCTTCGGCCTTTAATGAACATCGCATAAGATTTTTTTTTTTTGTTTGAAAACATTGCATAAGAAGCAATCTCTAGTCCCGAAGGCCCAATTTAGTTGGCACAAAGAATGGCCTTTAATCAGGTGACCACAAAGTTTTTGGTTTAGTTCTCCAAACCTCTCATTATTTATGGTTCAATTATCAAATTCTCTTCTTTCTCGCTATAAAGTTTAGAGTCTTTTCCTGAACCAAAAACAGAACCAAAAAATTTTCAATCTCCTTGTAAATTTTATATTATGTATATGTGTCTGTGTCTCCTTGTATATATGTATATATATAAGTTTGTATATGTATCTATATTTTATATTATATTTTGAATCTCCTTGTGTATGTGCACACACATATATATACATACATGTGTATGTACATACGTATATATATATATTTGAATTAATTTTTTATATACTAACAGCGTGTATCCTTTCATCATTAGATGAATGATACATAATTCAAATTTGAATTTGAAATTCAAATTTTGTATATGTATCATGTATCTAATCGTGATAGTATATACACTGTCAGTGTATATAAGATTTACTCATATATGTATGTATGTGTGTTTAGATTGTTTTTTGACGAGGGAAAGGAAAGGTTAGGGAGGGATAGAGGGTGATACAATCTAATTATTTTTTGTCAACCTGCTTTGTGTCCAAAATTAAAAGGAAATGGAAAGAAAGGAAAACAAGATTAACAAAAATTTTAAGATTTCCTAAAAAAAACTTACATGTTTACAAATTACACTTTCAAACTAGAGTTTTTTGCCAAAATAAGACAATTTTAAAAAAATATTCCCAATTTTATTCACTTTCAAATTTTATTCCCATAATGATGTTATTGTTACCACCTAATTATCCTGATTGCCATGTAGGATGACAAGAAAAGAAAGTTTTAATCTACTCTATAGTTTCTAACATGAACTAAAAATTAAAAAAAATTTTATTATAGAGGCACTAGACGATAGCATAATTTTGATAATTTCCTTATAATTATTTAAAATAATTTCTACCATTATTGACCTTGCAATTATTGGTCTCTACATTTTTTTTTAAAATGAATCAAACCTATTGCATATAATTATTTAATAATAATTTTTAAAAAATATGAAAGTTTCAACGAAAATTTCAACGAAAATTGTAAGCAATAACAAGAAAAAGTCACAAAAACTTCAAGGCTATGATATTTGGTTATGTTATCCTTCCTACTCCTTGAAAAGAACTTTTACAAAAAGTAAACAAGCTGAAATTTTCTTCTCTAGTTCCAATTGAATATTTTCCAGCATTGTTCATGATGTTTTACCTTTATATTTTTTTCCCTGCCACTCTTACTTAATGATTTGCACAATTTCCTAGCTAGTCAGGAACCATAATTTCAGAATATGAAAGAAAATCAAGATGGAATTAGTTAATGAGGTTCTAAAAATAAGTTTCAAATAAGTTGGCAATCATTCAAATAGGTGACAAACCAAAAAAAAATAACAAAAAGTTATACTTTATGAGAACCAAGAAGACAAATAAGTACACGTCTCTTCTTCTTTATCTCTAAGTAGAGTACGATGACTTGAAAAAACACTCAATCATAGTATAACTACTAGGAGGTATAAAACGCGCGATGCGCGTAAGTAACTAAAGACAATATGCCCTGCCAAATATGTCAAATATGCGTTGGTAATAGTGCTTAGCATGCCCAATTGAATGTAAAAAAAAAGTTGAAATTATAAGTTTAATTACACTAATCGTTGGAAGATGAAAATGGAGTATGCAAAGCATACATTATATTAGAGACTGGAATAATTGTAATTATAGAATGGTTGCAAATTTGATGAATATCGTATAAATAAGGTGCATAGGAAGATTAATTCTTCAAAGTAGAAGATGGTGGTAGATATTAAATTGAAATTTAAATGGAAAATGGGAAATGCCATGTATACACAAAGTTGAACATAATGAAGTACAGTGAAGGAAGTCATGGCCTAGTGGATGGAGAGAGTATTTCACCATTGCAAAAATCATGATTTGTCACTCACAGAATTCTATCCACCTTATCAACTATTTTTATCCCCTCACTTCATTAGTAGCGACAATGACACACAAGCATTACGCCCCTTCAATGCCTTTTGCAGTACTACAGTTTTTTTGCCAAGCCCAAGCAATACAGCTCGAAGCAAATATATCTGAGCCCAAATAACAAAATACCCTGTTGGCCAAAATGATTATACCACAATATGAAAATATAAATTGAATTGACAAAAGAAGAATCCTTCATTCAAAGGTTGGAAATTGGAACAAGCTTCAGTACAGCATACACTGATTATTTATACAAACATTTGACAGAACAGAGAAAGCAGGGAACAACAAAAGAAGAAAAATTAATAGATGATATCTTTGTCCATTTAATAAATGTATAGACAAAAGATGAGGATCACTAAAAGGCTAAAAAATTTGATCCCTTTTAAGCCTGGCTCTTATAAGGAATGGCCTTGATCACTATCTAATGATACACTGCAGCGAGAGCAGCTCCAATGAAGGGTCTAACCTAGAAGACCCACTGAAAACCAGAGATAAAATAGTTATTTAGCTAAGAATATGAATAGATACTGGGAACATGAAGACACAATCATTATAGGCTTAGATACATGATCATTCCATCCAAGGTCTCTATTGAAGATGATGGCTACACCAAGACTTCTTGCAGGGTCGATGCCAGTGCCCGTAACAGGGATGCTGGCCAATTGAACAAAGAAAACTGCAAATCCAATTGGAAGAGGAGCCAAAATCTGGAACATAAAAAAGAAAGAGATTTGTAAACAATGTCCAAAATTGTTTGATTTCTATGAACTTAATGATCTTTACCAACGTGTTTGATTGCCAGAATCTAGCAATAGAACAAGACACTAAAATTTAGCAACCAAGTACAAATAGATCATGATTAAAATAGTCTCATCACTGAAGCACACGCTGCCAAAAGGTGAAAGAGATATGTGAACTAAAACAACACAATGCAGATAACAAAGCAAATGAAGGGAAGTACAATTTATGCAATCTTAAAGACCTAAAGCTAATAAATACGACAATAACAATGTAAAGCAGCATACTGTCCCCAATTGAGGTTGCATAACATCTTAGACTTACATTCTTGGCTAGAAGCCATATCCTGTACTTCTGTACTTGTATCACAGGCATCTCCATCCTGAGGATGCTACAAATTGAGATCAAACAATCTAAGAAGAACATCTCAACTAAGAAGATTTGAATTAGTTTACCCAGTTAGGGCAGTAGGCCATCGCAGCAAAGTAGTTACAGAACCTATACACAACAAGCAATGTGTAAAGATAGAATATTGGTCTCAAATCAATATATTTATTTTTTTTGACTTTTTAACTCAAACACTAACCTTATTCACACCTGAGGTGTTTTCTGACAGGTATTACAGCAAGAGGAATCAAACCTCGCTTAGCCCCAGGAGAGATTAATGACTCGCCTGCTACCAGTCAATATGCCAACTTGAAAAGATAAGAACTTTTTACTGAGTAAAAAAGGAAGAAATTTAGGCACAATTGTATAATTCAATAGAAACTGCAAAGCAAGGCTAGCTTGTCAATTACAAATTAATTAGTAAAATAGATAAAAACAAAGAAAAAAGAAAAATAACAATTTATCAAGAATTGTAATTGAGCACCACAGGCAAGAACATGAAACTCATCACAAAAGTCTACTCAAGGGAGTATCATGCAACTAAATAAATAACAGAAACAACAAGAAAATTCAGGGGAAGAATCACCAGACGAATCGAAAACAAGGATATTAGAAAAACAATTGACTCACTACAACTTATTAGTCTAATTAAGTGCTGTCTTGAGATCTCAATATTTGTATGTCTGGAATAAGTAGAAGTATAGAATATCCAAAAATCGCTATTTGACGTGAGAGAAAGAGATCATCATCAAGTATTTCAAAATGATTACCTGTGGTGGCCAATCTTCATGGGAATTTAAACAGAATAGATTATCTTTTTTTTTGACAAATATATAAATATAGTCTACCAAACAGTGACAGGGAACACTATAGCCTAATAATATGCTTAGGTTGCAAAACAAGACGTACTTATAAACTGAGAACCTATGTTGCATTTTCTCCACCAAATAACCAGAGAGATATTTAGAGAAAAAACACGCTTGCAAAAAAAAAATGACAGGGAGAACGGGGGATGACAGGGCATACTATTTCCAATTGGGAGAGAGCTTCTTGCTTTCTTGATGGTAGAGAGGAATCTCATATGCAAGTTCTGCTAGCCTAAAAAAATCCCTATGTTATTATAAAAGTTTTCACAACAAGAATAGAAATGCAACAATGAAGATGATGCTGGTTTTTTCCCAACAAGTACCAATTTTAAACTATGCCACACCTCGAGTCATACAAAACACCATTCTGAGATGTCGTTGTTCCCCTCTGTGCTAACTTGCAGATGTAATCTTCAACCTATCCAATATACACTTAATTAAAAAAAAAGAAAAATAGAACACTCTGAAATGCATACCTATACATCTAGAAAAGTAGTAAAATAATGAAATTCAACTAAAATCTTGGAAGGACATGTGTGGAAATGCTCTTATTAGATATTATAATCACCGGGAAAAAAAAGAAACCAGTCTCTGCTTCAGAAATGAATTAAAATGAGCATAATGATAGCAATTATTTGTTAGCCTGTGACTCTGTGAGATATATAGAGACAACAGACCTGCAATTGTGCACCCATAAACCTTGTCAAGTCTTGAACCTAGCCAAGTCAAGTTCTTTAGTAACAAAGTGACTTGTTGCACCAATTAATTTGACGCCAGCATCAAATGTTTGCAAATTGTGAATGCCAGGTTACAATCTACCAAAAAGAAGTAAAAAGTAATGATTAAAACAAGCATTTCAAAAAGGCTTAAAAAAACCTGTTTAGCTTGATGACCACCCTTGAAAGATGGCAATAAGCCATGATGAATATTAATAACAGCCTTTCCATAACTTTTTAAGAAGTAGAAAGAACCTGCAGAAATCAACTGAAGTTTTGAAATACAGCCATTGCAATGTGTAATTGAATAATGCTACTCTGGTATGTCAAAGCACAAGTGTATGATAACAAAAAAAAACATTAGAAGCATCAAATGCAGTGATTCCAATGCTCTACTCTGTTGTATTAAAGCAAAAGACATTTGAACTGAAGATCAAAATGGTAGATGAGATGAAGAAATAGAAAAATATTCTAGAATTCTAAATGCCAATCAACCAAGTCTTTGAAGGATGCTGGGAAGAAATCTCACTCTATCGACCTTATGATTGTAAACCCAAAATCATTTAGATGAACACCAACAACAATTATTACGATATCTACCATTGAAGAATAGCCATATCTGCCATTGAAGAATAAATCACAAAAGGGACCATAACTCTCAACATCTGGCCTAAATCCACTTCACAGTACCTCAAACATAAGCCAGATAATCCAGAAAAGAATAAGAAGAAAGGACAAAACCAACTTATTAACTTGCCATAGAAAAATGTACCAAGAAACAAAGTGCAAGGGAGTGCAATAGACCTTCTAGAGTAAAACACATTCTTGTCCTCGGGCACAAAAACATCAGCATTGAGAATGTTTCCACCTATTGAAGCAATACATTCTGATAGCTTTGCAACTATTCCCAACTCATCCTGCAATTTTCACACACCAAAAACAAAATCAAAGAATTAAAAATTCCATCTTTATACCTCATTTGGCCTAATCCAACTAAAAAATGAAAAACCATTTCAATGTCATTAATGATACCGTTACTCACTGGGCAATGGAAGACATGGATACCATGGCTGATGGAGGAAGAGGTAGATTCATCAAGAGACTCCATTTTGAAGGGCCTCTTCGAAAATCTCAAAACTTGAGCAGGGAAACTTGAGGACACCAATTTGCGTAGGAAACTCATTTCCTTCTCCGCCCCAATTAGTTTAGTTCTTAGTAATCCGGCGATTCGACAGGGAAAAAGGAAAGAAAAGAGGAGAAAGACTGAGAAAGGCTAAAGATTGAAATCACAGAATAAGAAAGTAAAGGAGGAGAAGAGAGAGAAATTTGAGAGGAAGGAGGAAGGTACGAAACAAGGAGCAGCGGAGAGAACTGGGTAGCCTTGATTCTTTACCCTAGGTTTTGGATGGGGAGAAACGCATGTCCAACTCCTTAAATCTATTTTTATTTTGACATCGATCACCTGATGGAACGATGTCGTCTTTAAAAATCACGAGCGATTCACGAGGGCCGACGAAAACGAAGAAGGGCGACGAAAAAAAGAGCCTCGGACCAAAACCCCCCACTCGCTCTTATTCTATATATGTTGATAAAAAATTTCCAAGGAAAAAAAATTTCCAAGACGGATAGGTGATCCAATTGCAAGTAGAGTTGAAATATTTGAACCAATACTCTGCACTTCAAGCTTCACCAATCAAAAGTAACCAATTTCTCGTCATTTTTCTTTATCATTCATGGCCATTTTTTGGAGGTCATAGGAATGTTCCATAAGCTTCACAATAGAAAAGACGAGAATAATCTTTGTTTATCTTGAGATTATTGATTTTAGAAGAATATTTTCATCTACCGAAACAATATTAAGTATGATACTGAAGTTTTAGACATTGTTAATATAAATATTGGCTTCTCAGAATTACGTTTGATAAGATAAAGATAACGAAAGGAAAAGAAGTGTGGGTACGTTCAGAGTGAGAGAGAATCATGGAAGATATTAGATGAAAAAAGAAATGGAGTGTGCCTCTATTTCTATCGTAGCACATATGCAGCCTATATGGTAAAAAAAGAATCATAATGGTAATAAATTTTAAAATTAAATTACTTTGGGTATATGTTTTTGAAGGGCAATTATTTTGGCAATAAACTCTTCAAACTATGGATAAAATCGTAATCAATAAGTGGCGATTTTTTTTCCTTATCTAATTCAAACAATGTTTTTAATGCTTCATTTCTTTTTCTTTCGTATTTAATCCAAATAAAATGGATGGGATCCGTTTTTATTTACTTTCATTTGCTTTCTTTTGCACTAGAGCCGTCTCCTTTCATTTTCCCTTTTTCTCAATCCAAACGGTGCATAAGAAAATAACAAAAGTCACATTTAGGCTCAGGCCCTTTGGGCCTCATTCAAACATTGCATTCAAAATTCCCTTTAGATTTTTAAAGGGAAAATGTTCAAAACATTTCTTATATTTTGTCAAATAATTTTTTGTGGTCATTCACTTTTAAAATGTTAATTTTATATCTCTTTCAAATTCATGTTAACAAAAATTTGTCTTAATCTAAGTTTTCGACCATTTTTTACTTTAAAATTATCACGTAACCCATACGTAGTAAGTTTTTATGTACAAAGAGTCAAATTCCACTTTTTTTAGAGGTAAAAATGAATATGAATTAGATTAGATCCCATTTTTTAGAAGAGAAGCGATTATGATTCAAGTCAAATCCTACTTTTTTAGGGGCAAAATTGAGTATGAATTTGTTTAACTACAATTGAGATTTAATCTTTTTACATCAAAAAAAGATCATGTGTGGGTTACGTGATTGATTCAAGATAAAAAAAAATCAAAAACCTAGATTGGAACTAAATCTTACCAATTTGATTTTTTACGGGACGAAAAATTACTATTTTAAAAATGAAGGACAAAAAAATTCATTTGGCTTATACGAGGTACGTTTTCAACTATTTTTAAATTATCACTTGAGAGTGCCCATACAAAAAATAATAAGGTAAAAAATAAAAAAATCTCTCATGATAAATCTAATATACATAAAAGCACTTCGTGGTTTTAAAACGTATAATACGACAGCTCGTGTTTTGATTAAATTGTAAAGGTGACGGAATCCGTTAAATTTAACGGAAATGGAGGAAATGACAAAAATGCCCTGATATAATTAAGCAAAAGACAGCACAATAAAATCATTTTGTTTTATTTTCTACAGAGAGAGAATTGAGGATTAAGGGATAGAATAGGTATATTTGTTAAAAATTAGGTATAAAATTTTTTTTTAGGTTCCATTAAGTTTAACAGATTTCGTCACATTTATAATTTTATTCAAAATATGAAGTATCATGTTATACGTTTTGAAATTACGGAGGTTTTTCCGTATATTAGATTTATCAAGAGGGGCTTTTTTGTTTTTTACCCAAAATAATAATAATAATAAATAAATAAAATATTAGTAGGCGAAAAATGTTGAAGCCTTCCAAACACCACCTAACACCGATTCCACCATCCCTCCCCATCATCAGTAATTCACCAATCAGGAGTCCATTGCTTTTCTTCCTTTTCTCACTAACGATTTGTTCTTCCAGCTGAGGTAAAAGACGACGAACCTGTTTCTGTTTTAACGTATTTATACCCTCCTATCGGGATCGAGGTCTGAAAAATCTCTTCTTTTGTTTATTTTTCCACCTTGTTCGTGTTTTTCTGGCATTGCTTTGGATGGAGTTGTGATTAATGTTGTATTTATGATTCTGCCTAGGATTATTTCTGTGAGTTGAATAAAAAGAAGAAGAGAATATGTCGGCAATTTTAAGGAAAATAATCGCACCTGGAGGAATTCCCGCTTGGGTACCAAATGCTTAAAAAATCCCTTTTTTTTGGGGTAATATTATTATTGGCTCTTTTTTTTTCTTGTTTTTTAATTTGGGAACTTTAATTTTTGAAGGGAATTCGTGTAATTGCATCCAGGACTTATTCCTCTTCTGCTGGAGGAAAAGAGGTGATTAAGCTTTTAATGTTGATATCTGTTTCTTTTGTTTGTACAATTTTTATACTAACTTTTGGATAACAAATTGTTTCCAATATTTGACTTTCGTGTACAAAATTAATTATTGGCCTTTTATAGATGACAGTAAGGGATGCTTTAAATTCTGCACTAGATGAGGAAATGTCTGCAGATCCTTCTGTTTTGTTAATGGGTGAAGAGGTATAATAGTCCCATTTTGCCTTTATTATCTATTTTTAAAGCTATTCTAGATTGTTTAGTTTAGCTTTTTAGTGGTGAATAAGTTCATGGTTGTTAACTAGTTTTTTTTTTTTTTTTTTTTTTGTGAAATCAGGTTGGTGAATATCAAGGTGCATACAAGGTTAGAGAAACTCATTGACATGCGGGCTTGGTGATTACATTGGTTTCGAAATTTGGCTATGTTTTCTTTTTGATCATTTGTCTAACATTATCAATGGTTTAATGTTTCTTGGTGTCTAGATTTCTAAGGGGCTTTTGGACAAGTATGGTCCTAAGAGAGTTATCGATACTCCTATTACTGAGGTTGATTCTTGTTCTTGAATCATTTAATGACATAAAACTTTTTTTCTGTTGACTGAGAGGGAAGAAGGTATTGTCTAATGGTGTGATATTTGTTTTAGGCTGGTTTTACAGGAATGGCTGTTGGTGCAGCCTACCATGGTTTGAGGCCTGTTGTAGAGTTCATGACTTTTAACTTTTCAATGCAGGTCAAACTTCTTTTCTTTGTACATTTTGATACTATTTCTTGTCCTTTTGAAGGCATATTTGGGCCTTGTGCTGATAACTTGGTTTGTGTCATCATTTTTTCGCGTTTTTAATAGTGTTGTAGTTTACCTTCAAGTCTTATGTGAAATAATTGCCAACTTACACACGTTTGGGCTTCCTATCTCCATAATGTGTAATATCTTTTGTTTTGTGATTCATGATGTTCAAGCTTTTAGAATAGCAGCAGCTATGATGGTTAGTTGATTCATTAGTATGGTCTTTTGAAGATTATGCTGGTCTTAAGTTTTTCATTATTGATACCATTTGCTGTATAATATAATGGATCTATCATTTATGGCTGGGCGGAACTGCACTACATTTTTAGCTAGAGATTGATTCAATGCTGTGCTAAAAAGGCATTGTCTATCTTTTGGGATGTTCTCAGTATTTCCCTTTTGCTGGGGAAAACAAGTTAGTTATCCTTGACTTAAGTGATAGATTTGGATATATGCTCTAGTGTAGTTTAGAACTAGATGTCTATCTGCCATGGGGTAAATTACTTTCTTGTTCTCTTCTACTTCAACATATAAAGGAGGCTTCATTCTGGTTGATGGATCATTTTCCTTTTATGATATTGGTCCTTTAAGGATGGTAAAGGAATAAGCCCCTAGCCTTCAGCAGTGTAAATAGCCTAGCGTTTTTGTGTCTTGCGTGTGCAAAGGGTTTAAAATAATCTTATATTTCCTTTTAACAAACTCATTGGTCTTATGAATTTTTTGAAAGTGCTATTGAGGGCACGCAAGATGGAGGATTTATGAGGCATATGTAGCTTGATCTGTATAACTTATCTAATAAGAGATTTCTGCTGGGAATGTTTGCAGGCAATTGACCACATCATCAATTCTGCTGCAAAATCAAACTATATGTCTTCTGGTCAGATTTCAGTGCCTATTGTTTTCAGGGGTCCAAATGGAGCTGCTGCTGGAGTTGGTGCCCAGCATTCCCAGGTAAGTTTTCAATTGTCAAATTCTCATTCCATGGCTGTGTTGTGAGATTCAGAGTCATAGCTTTGTTGTTTAAGGTTGATAATTTTACTAATAGTAAGGGAAATGCAAATGCATCACTTGACAGGTTTCTTGTGGCTATTGAGACTGGTGGAATTTAATTTATTTTTTGTTTTTTGGTCATAATGTTGGTGAGATATTAAAGGAACAGAATAAAGATGATTAAAAAAAACTTACGAGATGTTGAATGCTAGAAGTGAAAGCAGCTAAACGTAGAAACTTTTTGATCTGAGTAGACCTTAGTGAATAAAGGGTTTTGTAAGTAAGGATGGGTCAAACTATCCTGATGCTTACTATGAAAATTGAGGAAGTAATCTAGTTAGCCTTGATGTTTTTGAATTCATGATTAATATAGCTAAATTTTAAAAGTGGATAGAGAGTAATGCTCCTTTCCAGATATATGGAGCATTTAAGCTCAAGAATTCTCCTTTTTAAAATGACATTTTTTGTCAATAATGTGAATTCCTGAAAATTGAAATAGATGGATCCTAAACCCTGTTCTAGTGAGTCCTGTTTTAGTTCCTAAGTCATTTTATAAATATCTTTCGATCTGGAATTATAGGAAGAAATCGTTCTTATGCTCCAAGGGAGAGCATAAAGATTTTAGAAAATCTAGACATTGTGCCATGAAGTTTCTGGACCTAGTGCTTGATAGATGCCTATCAACAATGTATTCCAGTCTGTTGACTGATTAGTTGAGGCGGTAAATTTACTGGGAATGTTCACATCACATGATGCAGAAACAGCACTTGTTTGTACAGCTCAAGTTTATACCTTTTTGCAGTGCTATGCAGCATGGTATGCTTCATGTCCGGGGTTGAAGGTACTTGTGCCATACAACTCAGAGGATGCTCGTGGCCTGTTAAAAGCTGCCATAAGAGACCCGGATCCTGTTGTTTTCCTTGAAAATGAATTGCTGTAAGTAATATCTGAGAGTTTTGAGTATGGTGATTTTGTTAGTGAAAATTGCTGCACTTTACATGGCAACATTCATATTGTGTGCAATCACTTGCGTGTCACAGGTATGGTGAGTCTTTCCCTATTTCGGCAGAGGCCCTTGATTCCAGCTTCTGTCTTCCAATTGGAAAAGCTAAGGTATTTCTTCTAGTAGTTTTGTGTTCCTTGTTTCCAGCAATGCAATCATTTCACTGTGCTGTGATTGGCAGATAGAGCGTGAAGGAAAGGACGTGACTATTGTTGCTTTCTCGAAAATGGTTGGCTATGCTCTTAAGGTTTGTTATTCTCTTCAATGTCAACATTTTGTCTGTCTGAGTGATTGACCTCATTCTACAAGTTAAAGCCAAGTAGTAGCTTTCGTGTAGAGATGATTCAATTTTGATGAACCTTGGGCCTTTGTCTAAAGAAACCTAATGGAGTAGTGTTGTTGACATCTGTATAAAACTCAGTTTAGGAAGTAGTCTTGATTCAGATGGGTAAATTTTTGTTATGGCATCAATTAAGTTGTATATTGAGAGTAGGTATATTTATATTCTTTTGATAAGTAAAATGACCTTATAAAGGAAGCACTCAAGAACTTTCAACTACTGCAAGTACACATATAATTACAGAAATTTGATCTATATATACTGTATACAACACATTCCTGAGGGAATTAGCATAAAAGATGCTCAACAGTAGTTCAGTGTCCATGCCCTTCTGGTATATTTTTATTTTTTTTCCCTATTGTTAGTGGTTTGAGGGTTAAAATCAACTTTTCATTAGTCAATTGTCAGTCTGCAGATAGTTGACAAGATAATTAAGATTAAGATGACCATATGTGCCACATGGTGGGCAGTTTCTCTTGAGGTTTTGTCAAGCTGTTCATTCACCATTTTTTGTGGTGATATTCTTTAGTATTAGTATTTCATGGTCTGTACCAAATTTTGATTTTTTTTTTTTTGGGTGTGATTATTAAACTTTCATGACAGAAAAGTTGAAGAAGAAACGAGATCTCTTTGATGGTCTGTATGGATTAGGTGTTTTTACGGGTGTTTTGTGAAAACTTTAATGTAGCTTTGTATATTAAAAACTCACTGTAGATGTATATTGGGGGTGTTTCTAAAATTTAAAATTTTATTGGGGTATTTTCAAAATTTTCCTCCCTACCTCAAAACCACCTCCCACCCCCTCTCCATCCCCCCTCCCCTAGCCACCATCAGCAGGCTGCAGCACTACCCCACCACCACCTCCACTCCCCTCCTTTCTCCTCCCTCTTCCTCTTAGACTGGTCACGACCAAATCTGGTCATCGCAACCAAATCTGGCCACGGGCAGGGAGGGGAAGGAAGGGGAAAAGGAGGAGGAAGGAGAGAGGAGGAGGGGGGAAGAGTAGGTAGTGGTGCAGGTGGTGGAGGTGTTGCTGGTTGAGGCTTTGGCATTGGTGCTAGAGAGAGGAGGGTGGGGTGGTGGTGGGGAAGGAGGGAAGAGGAGAGGAGAGGAGAGATGGTGGTGGTGGGTGGAGAAGAATAAGAGGTGGCAGTTTTTTTTTTTTTTTTTGTTATGAGTGTTTTTGGTAGGTGTTTATGAGATGGTATTTGAAGTGTTTTTAGATGTGTTTTGGGAAAAGCTTCCAATTTAAACAGACCCTTTGTTTTTTCAGATATTGTACGATTTGCCCATACTTTCTGTAAAATGATGACTTTTTAATTTCAATTGTATATCCACCTACTGAAATCCTAAGGTAATGATCTGTAGGCTGCTGAGATTCTGGCAAAGGAGGGAGTCAGTGCTGAGGTACATTAAAATTGCAAGTTCTTCCATATTCTAATAAGCAGTGTGGTAACAAGACGAAAATGTACTTTGTTGTGTTAAAAGTTTTGTTCTTTCAAATTGCAGGTTATAAATTTGCGCTCAATCCGGCCACTTGATAGAGCCACAATCAATACTTCTGTTAGGAAAACGAACAGGCTTGTGACTGTTGAAGAAGGGTTTCCACAACATGGTGTTGGGGCTGAGATCTGGTTGATTTTCTTTTTTGTTATCTTTCTTCCAAACCTTTCTATTGTGCATCTACTTCTCTTTTCTTGATATGTGTTTAATTATCTCATTGTCCATTTCATCAGTGCATCTATTGTTGAGGAGAGCTTTGAGTATCTTGATGCACCTGTTGAAAGAATTACAGGGGCTGATGTTCCCATGCCTTACGCAGCCAATCTTGAGAGAATGGCTGTCCCACAGGTTTGTTCTTTCTGAACTTCTTTCTCCTTTTGCAGCTTCACATTTTTTAGCTAAAACTTCAGAGGTTACTATGGGTTATGCATGCTTTAAAGGGAAGAAACAGTTGTAGACGTCATTCACACTTCCACATACAGAATGGATTGAATATATGCTTGTGTAAAAGAATCAGACATTAAAGATGAAAGTGAGAAGTCTTAACATCAAAAAGAAACTAAAAGGATGACAAAATAATCACCTTGTTTTTTGTGTTGTGCGTTGTATATGTAATATTCAACTCCACAATGAACAGGGTGTTTCAAGTGGTACTGACTTCTGCTTGGCATACTTTTATTTTTTTTAAGCTATGTCTCTACATTGTCTTTTAGTAAGTCTACTTTCTGAAATTCGTCATTATCTATCTGCGTGCTTTTACTTGGGGGTTCCCTCCAAACAGGTTGAGGATATTGTACGTGCAGCAAAGAGGACCTGCTATAGATCAGTTCCAGTGGCTGTAAATGCCTAAGCTGCTGGATTACAAAGCTTTCTTGCGATTGTTTTTCATGGTTTTTTTTCATCGATTGAACAATGAGTCTTTTGAACCAAATCTTGATCCAGCTGTTTGGAGTCTGGAACTCTCATCTTCCTGATGCAACTGGATTAACTAAACTAATCTGGTCATACTCGGAAACATTACAATAAATGTGCATGGCATCATAGGTCTAGTATTTTTTTGACTTTCCTGCATTCACTGCTGGAGGAGAGTATCTTGTTTTGCGAAACATTGAGGGGAGCAAGTCATTTCTCAAGTGTTCTTCTGTACATTGTATGGTGTTATTTCTATGGAAAGCCAACTCATTTACATTTTTGCAGTCGTTGCATCATTGGTTTATTTAATATATATACCTACTTCTTGATCATTGGTTATTGTCACTCTTATTGATATTGGTTAGAAAACCATGTACATAAAGGATTGATATAGCTAACTGACATACAGATGAAATATTTACATTTCTCTTCTATACTTTGAATCCCTGTGTTGCTGCCTAAAGTACATGGTAGGTGAGATGACATAAATCTTGTCATCATGCATTTTTGTGTGAGAATAGCAAGCCCTGCACGATGTTGAATTGACTGGCCATGAGGAGCAGATTCAAGTATGGCTCCAGGAGCCCAAGAAGATCATAGTCCTGATGGGATCTTCGATAAAGGAGCGCTGGTTTCGTCTTTCATGTTCCTGGATTATGTTATTTCGGCCACCATCTCCCATCGAAGTTTGACTTGCAGCCATTTTCCCCAGAGCTTTCTCATAAACTAACCTTAGCTTCTCTTGTATGGTGACTGTTCTCTTTGAGTCACGACGATTCATCAAAGAGTCATGATGTTGATGATGATCACCAGAGAATTGTTGAGGTTTCATCCTCAATTCTCTAATTGCAGGTTAATTGGCCAAGTCTACATAAGAAAGATATAGTGAAGCGAACTGAGAGGACTTGACTACAAATTTATAGAGAGGAGAGGCTTCTGAGCCTTGTCCAAGCAATGTTGTCTATTGGTCTTTATTCTCGAGCAAAGAATAAAGAACCTCAAATGTATTGCCACATGCATAATTGTCACGTTGTAGGTGGTGGGGTTAGGAGGTTCTCTCAGTCTCCTTACCTGCAGCCATTAGTATTAAGCATCAAGACTGAAATATTCCCAAAGTTGTGGACGACAGTCGAGATTCCAACCGCATTATTAGCTCGAAAAGTAATTTTGGAAGCAACTGCCACCCTCAGCTGTGTTTTCTTTCAGCTACCTTCTTCATCACAGTTGCAACCAACACATTTACTCATTTTTCTACTACCATGACTGGTTGTTGAAAATGACTTATAGTCTTTAAATCTACAAAAGAAGTTAATAAAACTCTAGTCTAATAGTTAAGATTGAGGTCCCAAGACCTGTACTTTTGGTTCAAGTCTCGCTAATGTTAGACTCCTCTCCTACTTTATGTGATTAGTTTGTAGCTGTGTTGAATTGTAATTTCTTTCATTTGTGAGCATGGTTCAAAGACTCAGCCGTCATTGGAACGGAGCTCTTGGATACGATATCGGAACGAGATAACTCCAAGATGATGGATCACTGAGAACTCGGCCGAGACATCTCTGAGACGGATAAGAACGGTTGAATTGTCCTAAATCATTTCGAGTCAACTTAAATTTTTATTATTTTTGCTAATTTTTTATTATTTTTGCTTATTATTTTTTTATATTATTCACAATTTTTAGAATATTAAATGTTTCAAAATTTACGTCTCGCCGACATGTCGAAATCGATGTGGAACGGTTTAGACCACGATCGCGATCGCAACCGCAACTTTGAACCACGTTTGTGCGAGTTAGTTTGAGTTTCTGATTTATTTATATTAATCCTACTATTGTGGATTCTTGTAATCTTATCAAAAAACTACAGAAGATGAGTTGTTCAGATAAAGAATCAGATTCGTGCGATATGTTACATCAGAAAAAGAAAAAAATTCTCGCAGTAACGTCATGTACAACCTTTGCTGTCATATTCACCTTTGCCTCTAAAGAACATCCCCAAATCTGATTTCGTGCACGTATTGTTTTCAATCGAAGCTGCGGATTCAATCAATTGCTAATTCAAATTACAAACTTTACAAGAGATAATCTAAACAAACTCAAGGGAAGGCTCCCATAAAAGTATGCGACTAATGCGATTCTACTGATCTCAATTCATAGGATAAAGATCAGTATTTGGCATCCTTGTTACAAGCATCCAGGTATACCTGCTGCATATGATTACAGCAATGAGAATAAAAATACATGTCACATGAGCACTCTATCTTGAATGTTACAATCGGAGTCCATGTCAAGGGCTTGGCAACCTGTTGCCAAAATGTTTCTCCAGGTCTTGTATCAATCCCTGTTATTTGTTACTATATCCGCCTCAGCCCTCTTGAGATCAAGAGACATCACAGCATATATCCTGCCTTTTAGCATCTTCTTCCGTCGTCCCATCTCTTGAAGAAAACTCACAAATTAGGGAAGAGAGCAAAGATTCAAGCCGCTAGCTCGAGGGCGTTTCTTGACTTCTGAATTAACATAAATCAAACACTCAACTGTACTACAGCTAAAAATTAAAATGAGGATCAAGATGATGAAAAGACAGCAAGATACAAGTTTTTATCCCCACACGAACTTTCCCAAGCCAAAGAAAGATGTGTGTATCTGAATTTGGGGAATCATTACATAGGAAGTAACTACAAGTAAATGAAGGCCCAAGCTCTGAAACTTTACAAGAAGCACTATTAACTGTACAAAAACGAGGGGAATTCAATAGAAAATTTTACTCATAATTTCTTAGATGTTCCTTTTGAGAATTTACAAAAGCGCCTCCAATATTGCAAGGCTCAAAAAATGGATAAAAAAAATGAAGAGCGAAAAAAAAATAAAATTAAATGCCAGGAAAAACACTTTGATCCACAAAACCTTTTTATTTCTTATGCATACTCTACTTTTGGCGACCAAAAATCTCTGAAGCTGATTCCTTCTTGAGCCTTAGATCCATTGATAACCTAACTGTAGATGGAAGGAAGGCATTAAAAATTCCTCGAGAAGGCACCATCTGAGGTTCTTCTTTCTTAATTCTCCTCCTGGACGGTCCACCAGTTGCTGCAGTATTCTTAAGAGATCGAGATGACTTTGGATCAAAAATTGATGAATTAAAAGAATTGTCAGCCACATTAAACGATAAAGGGCCATTATTGGAGTTATCGAGAGGGTATCCTACTGCCGCATCCTGATGAGGAGGTGGAAATTTTTCGCTTTTGCTCTTAGCATTTGCTTCTGTCATCATTCTCCACCTCTGCAGATAAGTAATATAAATGCTGGGTAGAAAAAACGGGTAATTGATGGATAAACTCATTAAACCTAGAAGCAAACACCTTGTCTGAAAATTTTATGTTAGGATGAAAAAAGAAACAAAAAAAGACTCAAGATAATTTCCTACTCAATTCTTTTTGGCAAAATCACTGGTAGCTAGGCAAGCGGGATCATATGGAAAACTCAAGAAACCACAAATGAAGGGGAACCTAAGATTTAGAGGTGACTGTGCCTGTTACTTCAAAGCCAGTGGTGCAGAACCAGATGAGGACTGACTTGACAAGACATTAGAAAATGGCAATTTCCATTCTATGAGCTAGACTACTAGAGAGCAGAATCAACTTTAGCAGGCTAATATTCAGTTTTAAAGGAAGTAGATATTGTTTTCCTTACATCTAAATTTGCTTGATTCTCTGCATTAGCTTCTGGAGCTGGAACAGCTCGACTAATCCGGTCACGAGCTCTCACTCTTCTCGCACCATCTACAGCATGTGGTTTCCCACTTAAACCTCTTTGCCTAAAAACACCTTCAAGTTAGTATATACATAGAGCAGTAGGAAAATTTCTGATGATAGGATGCAAAAGTACCTCCTGGCTTCTTCATCTCTCAATTTGAGGTCAATTTCCTTGCTCGGAGGATACTTTGGCAAGCTTAATGGGTTGCAGGCAAAAGGTTCAGTAGTAAAGAACTGAAAAAAAAAGGAAAAAAAAGCGTAAAAAGCTGTCTGAATGTATCCATATTGCCGTGAATGTCAGATGCCAACTAACATTGAACTAACATATAAACTCCCCAGGATAGAAATGGCCACAAAAAAAGTGATACAAAAGCCAAAATGCTAAAAGAAAAAATAAAGAGGAACAGGTAATAAGAAAGTCAATCAGAAACAGAAATTATACACTCACAATTTTCTTGCATGTGCACATGTAAAAATGAAGTTCAAAAGATGAAACAAGATACCCTGAAGTAATATGCATATATTTGATTGTACTGAGTGATAAGTCACTGCCAAAACCTATTAGAAGTATTTCCCTTCATTCATCTTCAGGTTTCTAGAAGATCAAGGAAAAGATACGGTCCATTTCCCTTAAACACCTCCATTCAGAATTTGATGATACTGAAGAAAAGGAGTACAGCAGACAGTAAAGATCAGCTTTAGATATTGTTAAAGAGAAGTTTTCCACCGATGAAGCAGTTTGCATCTAGCATTTGTCAGGTTTGTGTTTTAGAGAGGAAAGAAGGTCACTATCCCAGCAATATACTCAAAAGGTGGCCAATGAGGCTCATCATTGGACTGGATAACTTCATAAAAGCAACAATGTTCTGTCAATTCTGTTTGCTGTCTAAGACCAGATAACTCAAAGGGCAATAACAGTCCAAGAATCAAAATTGCAGACCAAGAAAGAGAACAAAGGATGCTAAAGTTAATGCAGTAGGATGATGGCCAAGTAACTATGCCTTCAAAGACCACCAACATTTGGAGAACATTCAACATATAGTTCATTCCCCTTGGACCCTTCATGATTAATTTACCTAACGCACTGCTTGCCTATCATTGACTAGAGTAATAGCCAGCCCCAAACATAAGTCATACATAGCTGACTAGACTAATAGCTGAATACAAATATAACTTTGAGACACAAATATGAAGCAGTTAGACGAGCAACCTCTGTAACTAGATATTTCTGCTTTTTGTGAAATTTGCACAGTTATGCAATACTTACATTACTATTTAAAGCAGCTGTAGCAGTGCCTCGATCTTTGGGGTCGATAGCAAGAAGAGTTTCAATCAAGGGGAGAGAAGAGGGTGGAAAATCCTTGAAGGTTTCTGATATGCAGCGCTTATAAGGTTGCTGTGGTTTAAAAAGAGTAGCATTTGGCAACCTGGATTTCTTCCAATACTCCTCCGACGGAGAACCACACAACTTGAATATCTTGTGGAGTTGCTCAACCTAACAGCAAAAAGTCTAAATTATCAAATGGCCTTGCATCCGGTACAAAAAAGGCTTAAAAGCACAAAGCAGATAACCGTATTATGCTCAACAATGAATTGATTAGAAGTGAAATCAACAGTAACTGAATAATTTTCTCTCCCGTCCAATTTTCTTCCTCTGACAAATATGAAACAGATTCTGGGAAAAATACTAGATTTGATGTTGATATAACACATAAAAGTATGCTGTATTAATATACTTTCAGCTTAATCCCTAACATGAACAAAAATGCCACATTTAGCTCATTGACTGCATAAACAAAAGATGAGATATCCATGCACAAGGATTCATAGACTAAGCATAACATCTTTTAAATCAGTCATCAGGTGTTAGAACACTGATACAAAATAATACTAGAAGACTAGCTTCTCAAAGAGAAAGATTTCTATTCACAGTTGCCAAGAAAGGAAAAAGTAATAATCCTCCAGGCCAAACCCCTTGAAAACAAAAAACAATCAGGGCTTGTCTTGAATTGAGGAAGAATACAAGTATATAAAGCTTCACATAAATGAGCAAGAATCTCAGTTATTGTTGTAATCCCCCTTAATATTATTCAGTGATGAATAGCTGCAAAAGTTCCCCCTATCTGCTGTAAATACAATGTGTAAAGGAAAAATAAGCAAAGAGGATGCTGGACTAAGAATGCTATCAAGTGACTTGCGATCAATCAAACTAACCCCACCAGAAGCATTAGAGGCAATGGAATGGCTTCATCAACGAAGCAAAAGGACATTACTGAGAAGAAAAAAGATACCTCTGTTCTTCCTGGCATTATTGGCTTCCCAGCAAGTAATTCAGCTAAAATGCAGCCAGCACTCCACAGATCAACTCCGATACCATAAGAAGTGGCCCCAAGGAGAAGTTCTGGTGGCCGGTACCAGAGGGTCACAACACGACTAGTCATGGGTTGCTTCTGTTCAGGATCATAAAAAGAAGCTAAGCCAAAATCAGCAATTTTTAAATTTCCTTCATTGTCAATGAGTAAATTGGAGCATTTGATATCTCGGTGTAGCACACCATTATTGTGGCAATGTTCAAGGCCAGAAAGCAGCTGATGCATATAGCACTTCACCTGCAATAAGAAGTGCATTGGAAGATTAATTTCTCATGTTCAACATGAAGAGAAGAAAAATCTGTGGCATACAGATAATCTAAAAGGGCCAAAGGATTAGAATTCGTGCAAGGAGAATCTGACACACTTAAACTAACAATTTCCATAAAAGAATAATTCTAGCGTTGAGGAAAAAGCCCTGTTGGATTGAGTAGACCCGAACCATTATTGTAACATGATTTGCAGAAGAGAGTTATTTTGTTTGCACAAATTTACAAGCATACCAATATTTGCATGCAGTGAATAAATCCTACATATTTGAATTAATTTTTTGGTATACAAGATTATTAAAAAAAAAAAAAGGCAAAGTAAACAAACGTTTAACCAAATCAAGTGCTGAAGTTATCCAAAGCAGCAGGTACTTTACACTATGACATGCCAAAAACATAAGATAAATTGAAATAAAATAAAATAAAACCCATAGGAACTAAGCATGTAAAAACGTATTAAAACTGCAACTTAAGTTCAGATAAGAATCTCATATCCTAAGACAATGTTGACAGGCATTATTGGCTGGAAATATGTTAGTACAGATACCATACCTATAACTTAACAGTCAAAATTTTCCCCCTAAGAGTGATTAAAATGGTCTGAGTAAGCAGACACCCAATTGAGCTTTTTAACTTCATGGACCCAAAACTGTGAATTCTTCACCATTAGAGAACATCAATAGACCCAATCATCACAACCGTAAAAAGCCACAGCATTGGATACCCAAAGGAGTAGCAGGCATGGACCCGACAGTTTAGTTAATGTCCCATTGCAACCTCAGAAAGCAGAAGAATCAAAACTAAAAGACAGATGCATTATCAGAATATCTTGGCCACAGTCCTTAAATAGAAGTGCAAAATCACAGCTCTGGCCACTTGCAAAGTAAGAAAGGGTAGTCAAGGGAATAAAAACTACCAAAATGCGAATCAAACTATTATTAAAATCTTAGAAGTTTCAAAATAACAGCACTAATCTACAACACTTTGACAGCTGTAATTATCGTAAAAATCATTTAACCAGGAAAACAAATCTTCTGTTGAATATTACCTGGGGCTCAGTGAACTTGATCTCTTGGCCCGCCGAAAGCCCAGCAAGATCATGCTCCATGTACTCAAAAACTAAGTAAAGACTAGATGACATTCTTGAAGTGACCAGCCCTTCAAGCTTTATGACATTGGGATGATCCAACTTACTCAACACAAGAATTTCTCTTGCCATGAACTTCAAACTCTCCGGCTCCAAGTTATCAAACCTGACCTTCTTTAATGCCACTATCTTCCCTGTTATCAAGTCCTTTGCTTTGTATACATTGCTGTAAGTACCTTGCCCAATCTACACATCCCAAATAAAAAAATTATTGATATAAGAGCAAAAATGAAATTCATTAAGCATAACACAAGCAAGTGATAAAATCATGCGCCTTTTCCAGCATCCCAAGAAAAAAATTGTCATTGACCAAATCAAATACTGCACCAAGGAGTTGTACATTATGCATTGGAACTTGTAACTTGAGTAATACATGACACTCTTTAGGTTATTTCCCAAATACTGACCTTTTACTGGTCATTTAAAATAAATAAATAAATAAATATAAATAAATATATATATATATATTAGTTCTAATTGTGTTCCCAATAGAGGGAAATCTTTTTGCTTTTTTTTCCCCCTAACAATCTCTCAGGATTCACTTTAAAGTTTAATTCTCAAGAATATATTTCCGTCATTTAGAAATAGAAATAAAAGCAACAACATTTCTTCAATTTCTTATAAAAATATCAATGTTTGGAAAAATAAAACACACAATAACAGAATTAATAGTGTGAACGAAAGTACAGCAGTCCACTGTTGTACGTCATTCCTTAACAGTTGTACCTTAATCCTCCAATGCAAAAAAAAAAAAAAAAATCCGTCGGTATATTAGCGGATAATAAAGCCATTTTTTTTTTCAATCACCTTATCGAGTTTCTCGAAAGTATTGGCACGGCGAGGTGTCCAATCCTTAATAGCATCTCCGGCGACAGCAACTAGCCAAGTCGGCCATCCTTGCTGATTAGTAGCAGTGATATTCCTCAGAGAATACTCCAGTATCGCCGCCGTTTGCTTCCTTCGGTCAGGCTCCCGCGCCGGAAATTCTGCAGTCCTCTCCTTTCCTTCGCCCTGTTTTTGAACTCCAACCACCTCAGTACCCGGTCTCCGTTGACCAATTCTTCTCCGGCGTCCATTTCCTCCTCTCCGGCGAGTAGCTGTCCCAGTTTCTCCGGCAGCCCTCGTCCCAAGAACACACCCCATATCGCTTGTTTTGCACCTTATCTTAGCTTTGCCATATGGGTTTGCCTCCAAACCAGTAATCGGAATACCACTTATCTAGAACATGCAGGAAAAACAGCTCAACTGAAAACAACTGATGGGTTTTTGTTTTTGTTTTCCCTTTTTTTCTTTTTTCTTTTTTCTCTGCATTAAAAATCAACACTTGAGAGCTGGCTTTCAGCTCCTTTCATCGAATTCCTGCAAAACCCATTTGAGTATTTATTTCTCAGAGTGTGTTAATGCGGGTGTATTTGAGTGTGTGTGAAAAAGGTTAACTTTCTAGGAGAGTGAAAAGGAGGAAGTTGCAGTTTAGCAGTTGGGGGCATCTATGAATTGAACGGGATTTTTTTGTCTGCGGCTGGAAAGTACTAAAGAAAGGGTCATGATTTTCGGGTTTATCGACGATAATGCCACTATTTTGCTGAGGTCACGTTACGACTTGTGAGGTGTGAGAGGCTCAAGGATAATGATGGCATTAGTGTTGAGTGCGTGTGCAAAAGTCAAAATTGCGAGTAGGACTGATTGAGTAAATCTTTTCTCCAATTTTGACTTGTCTTACAAATATTACCACCCCCCAATTAATATTTGGTAGCTTAGTTGAAAGGTAAATTAATAACCTTTAGATGAAAATGACAAGGGAATAACATACTCAATTACTCATGGGCATGGGAATTGAAATCTATGTGTTAGATTACAATAATTAATTCGATGTGTTTGGATAAGAGCTTATTTGAAAAAGGTCATTTGGATTATTGTAACATTTTTTTTGTGAAGTAAAAAGATGATTAAAAATCGTATTTATGATATAAATTCAATAATATTTGAATTTTTTTTTGCAAATCATGCTAACGAAACAAAATGATTCATGATAGATTTGTTCAATTAATGCTCAATAAGTCGTATTAAAAGAAATTTTACATGCATGTTAAATTTTTTATTACTGAAATTAAATAGCAAAATTGTGTAAGTGGTCACGTTGTACAATGAGAACTTCATGATTTACTAGGGTTTGAGAAACCGAGTTGATGGGAGCCAAGTAAGGCAAGGAGACACTTTGAATTAGGGCTGCAAACGAATCGAGCCGCTCGCGAGCCGCTCGCGAGCGGCTCGAGTCAAGCTCGAGTCGAGCTCGACATTAATCGAGCTCGAGTCGAGCTCGAGCCAGCTCGAGTCAAACTCGAGCTCGAACTCGAGCTCAAAATATTAAGCTCGTTAGCTCGCGAGCCGGCTCGCGAGCTTGAATATATATATATATTTTTTTATTTTTATTTTTATTTAATAATAAAATTACGTATATTATATATATATATTTTTTATTTTTTATTTTCATAGTGAAATTACGGATATATCCTTAATATTTTATTATTTATTCAGAAAAAATATTATTTTATTTATTTTTTTAAAAAATAAAATAATTTTTTTTATTTTTTTCGAGCTCGAGCTCGAAAATTGCCAGCTCGTCGAGCTCGAGCTCGAGCTCGAGCTTGATAAAATTTAGCTAAGGCTCGGCTCGATTAGCTCAAAGCTCGACTCGGCTCGGCTCGTTTGCAGCCCTACTTCGAATTATTGGATACTCAAACAAGTTTAACTCAATAAGAGCTCATTTAGTTTAGTTTATCAACAAATTAGGTTAAACATGAACATCATTTTGTGTTCGATAAAGATTCAAATTCAGCTGGACTTTGGCCTAATTAGCATAAAATTAAAATTCATATGTAAAAATTCAAATTACTCAAGTTCGACTCGCTAAAAAATCATTTAAATTTAAGTTGATTAAAAAAAATGCACTAAAAAGTACGAGTACGATTTCAAACTTGCTAAAATAAACAAATAAATTTAAATATTAGAATGTTAAAGCTTGATTAAGCTCATTTATTACTTCTAGAGCCAAAGTCATGTCAATCGGGGTGATTTGCCTCCATTATCCCACACAAGACAAGATATGCCATTGTGGCTAAAGGCAAATATCGCAATTCACAAAACTATAGAGTCATGCCTTTTATGATTGATTCTGTACCTCAATACTTCTTGGTTATCCATATGCCCAATAAATTCATGCGATCAAGGTAATCAATACTGAATTTAATGTACTTGGAGTGGTTAGTTAACTATTGTTGGGTATTGAATTTTCATTCTGACCATCATTTTCATAAAAATTATAGAGGAATTGTTCGCTTGAGATGGTCCAACAAAATGCCTGTACATTTATGAACAACACACAGAGATATGACCTGTTCCTTCTTAACAACTATTATGAGTTGGACATTTAGAAAGGAACAAGTGAAAGACAAACCTGACCATCTATTTTTAGGTCAGATGCATTCTAATGACTTCAATTAGGTGTACTTCAATTCAAGTTGTTGAATTCAACGTAAATATAGTTTTGTTTTAGACCTTTTTGTCAATTGTTTTCTTGTAATACACTCAGCCTATGACAGTTTCAACCAATTGTATAATGCTAGTTGATATTTTGTATAGAACTGGTTTAGTAGGATAAATTATTATGAAGGCCCTTAAAACTTTTGCAACAGTTCAATCTCAATATAAAAGTTATCCAAGATTTCAACTAAGCCCTTAAACTATCAATTGCAATATCGACATACAGATTTTACAGATATTATTATTAGTTTTGGTATATTGACTCATTTTTTGATTGAGGTTATTGACATACGAAAATTCAGACGAGACAATCCATGATTTTACCATTTGGATCCATGGGCAGAATTTAACCTACGAGTGTCGAATGCAGATCAATCATATGGTAAATTGTCATCGAAGGAGTAGTTTTCTCCTTTTTTTTCTTTTTTCTTTTGGTGCGATTCTTAATCATGACAGAAACAAAAACGTATGTTTATTATAGTTTTTACAGTAAACTATCCAGATATTCACTAAACTTTTCGAATAGTTGAATTTTAAGCACTATCACTAAAATTTTAAGAGTGTGTATTTACTCACTAAACTATTAAAAGTATAAATTTCATGCCATTCTATTCATTTCTACCATGTAGTCTATTTTCACCGTTACGTCCCCATGACTCTCCTTAAAAATTTGATAGATGTGACGTTGAAAATAGATGAAATGATTCAAAATTTATATTTTTGATAATTTAGTAGACAAATACATGCTCTTAATAGTTGAGTGGTTAAAAATCTACTATTCAAAAAGTTTAGCGAGTAGTCAGATAATTTGCTCTAGATTTTATGAGAATGTTAAGGGTAAAGAAATAAAGATAGTAAGTAAACAGAGAAAAGTAAAGATGCCCTTTTCCTATCAATAATAATTGTCATCGACATATTAGTCAAACTCAATTTTTGTTTCCAAGTGAAATATCAATCAGCTCATACAAAGATTTTTGAATGGGTCTGTAAATTGTCAAATTTTCAAGAAATAAATAGGCCACAATCACGCATGACTGGAAGTATGAATACTTTGATTTCCCAACTTTTCTCTTACAAATTTTGGAAGGCAATTTCCTCCTCTTTGCCCACGGTAAATTTATCGATATTGCCAAAAAAAAAAAAAAAACCCTTTTGTCCATTTCTTTCCAGTAGCCCTATCTTTAGACTTTAGTAGTTTTCGTATCTATTTTTTGTCTTTCCTACTTCTTGTCATACACGGTTGTGCTAGTTGATCAAGAAAGATTAATGTTCATTGAAATAACTATCTAGTCTAGTACAACTGTAAACTTTGTTTGACTTAATAAGTTTATAATACGTGTGGAAAGTAAATGGGGTTGACTCAACTAGTAAAATGATTCTAGCTTCCTAATTTGCTGCTAACAAATTTCTCATTAGTAATTAGTCTATTAGAATAATCCTTTAAGTAGCTGAAAAATGCGCCAGTAGCTTGCCCTTAGAATTGAGATAATTGTCCTCTTAAACCTTTTTTCTCGAAAAGAAAAATAATATGCACAGAAATAGTCATCAAAAAGTACAGTGCTGTAAAATTAATAATCCTCTATTCTTACATTAATTTCTTATCCTCCCCTTTCTTTAATGGTATGATGCGGTGAAAGGTCGGTAAATTTTGTCTGTTCATTTTCACCAAAGGGTTAATTCTGGCAGATGAATTGCACTTTTAAGGAAGGTGCAATAAATTGGAACTTGGAAAAGAGCCAAAAATGAAACGTGAGGCCGCCAACCTCGCTGAACGTATTTAATGGAGCATCCTATGCATTTATTTCACAACAGTTTGAATTTGTCCCGTGGTAGAAGAAATTGGGATCCACTCCATTTAAAGATTAATTAAAGAACTAACATCTCATTCGGCTATATACATAATTAAAACTGCCGCCTGTCTAACAAGTGCTCATAAAATAAATGCACTTCAACTATTAGATTTTTTAAAATATAAAATTAATTAAAAAAATATATAAATGTAAAGACATTAATTAGAGAAAGTATATAAATATAAAAAAAATAGTAATTATTAATATATATATATGTATATATACATGATAGGTTGAATGGAATATAGGTATGTTAACAAGTGTCCATAAAGCATCCGTTAGAAAAACCCTTAAAACTATGATGTATGGTTAGAGATTTTAATTCAAGAATTAGATGGACAGAATCGCAATTGGCAAGTATGTCACTTTAGTGTTTCATTAATGTGAGACACAATTTGTCTGTGTAGTTTTAAGCTTATCCTAACAGGAACAAAGTAATGAAAATCCAAATTCAATGAAGACAACATGGGAATGGTTTAAATAAAGAAGGCTTTTTAGTCTGTCGTTAACACAACCTAAATTCCACCCAAACTATCATATACACACACGCACTAATAATTACTGTTCTCTCTTGCATTTATATATTTTTCTTAATTAATTTTATACTTTTCTAAAAATCCAACATCTGAAACACATATTGATGCGTGCCATATAGGCACCTGTTAGACAGATCTAATAAAAGAATTAACTCTCAGTCAAATATATAAATAACTAAAGGTTGAGACTTCGAGAATTAGAGAATCTGAGTTTAAATCAATTGTCCCCCCCTCCTCGCATCTCCCGCTCCAACCCTCCCATGTTGATAAAAAAAAAAAGAAAAAAGATTGAGATGCGTGATTAGAGTTTTTAATTCAAGAATTACATGGACAGAATCTCAATTGGCAAATATGTCATTTTTAGTGTTTCATCAATATCAGACGTAATTTGTCTGTAGTTTTATTTTAAGCTTATCCTAACAGGAACAAAGTAATGAATTTTCAAATTCAATCAAGGCAGCACGGGAATGGTTTAAATAAAAGAACCCTATATTAGTTCGTTGCAACCATAAAACAAAGGGATTTCAGTTTGGATAACACAAGCGCAAATATTCATGGAATTAGTGGTCCCAAATAAGAAGTATGGTCTGGAATCTTTGTACAAAAAACAAAGTCAATTATTCAATCTAAGCCACCCTTGCTTGAGGCACCAGTCAGACGGGTAAAGCACAAGGCCAGGCTTCAACGTGGCTGAGGGGAAAAAGATTGAGACAACATTATCACAAAAAAAAAAAAGAAGAAAGAAAATCATCTCAAATAAAAAAAAAATGAAATTTTTTTTCCGATCTTTGCGAACTGATTTTTTTTATATATATAAAAAATTTGATTCTACATAATCATATATTCAACCAATATTGAGATGAAAATTTCTTTCAGCCAAGATTGAGATGAAGATTTCTTTGTCATACACGTTAAAAACAGTACTGGTATTTTTGACATTTAAAAAATAAGCCCCAATATTATTTGGATTAATCTTTCTTGTATTGATAGTATTTACACTGTCAAAAGTCGTCATGAATCTAAACTCACATATATATATATATATATATACCGTTAGTACAGTAAAGGCTAATCATTTTTATAAATGTTCATTTTTCTTAAAATTTTTCAAATGCAAATAGTTTTAACTAGCCATTTTAAAAACCAAATTAAGAGTGCATTTATATTGGAAAGCCATTTTGTTCCAAAAAAAATTTTACGCTCTTCATAAATATATTTTTCAATCATTTTTTTACCTCACATTTATCAAATCGGTGCAGTACGTTTTTCTATAAAAATTTCAGAAAATAGCAATCCAAACTTAAAACTCACAGAACCCAGATTGTAAGAGCTTGCGATAAAAACCCTGGTTTTTCTTAAAAAGGCTACTTTCATCTTATCCCTTCCAAAGAATTTGTATCTGACTCGCTGCATCCAGTGTCAAAATTCTTCAACAATAATTAAGCTGTGAGGTCCCAAACAAATGATTCCTTACATACAAAACAAAAGGTGCATTGTGGAAGTATCATGAGTTTACAATGCAAAAGGTTCTTTAAGTCTGATTAATTTGAGAATGATAAGAATAATATGTTTAATTAGTTGAGTAATCAAGAAGATGTTCTAACTAATAAATTAACTTGTCGAGCTTTCGTTGTCATCATGCCATCCATAAGTGATAATTAACGAAAGCAACATCGAAGCATCTGATGCACGTATTAATCCTCTTGTTTACTTATAAAGCCTTCTCAATTGGGTTAAAAGCAATTTGTAATAATATGTCATGATGAGAATCAGTATGGAGAAATACTTCTTTTGATGAAGAGCTAATTGCAGATGCACTTGTAAAACTTTTACTATGATTTCTTTAGCACGTAGAGAAAAATAATTAGTACTTCTGAACTCCCAATCAAAAGATATGCTGAGGCTTTTTCGTTAATGACTCAACTCCTCTTTCTTCAAAATGAAAGCAAAAGCATCCCTTAAAAGCTCATGTTGCATGTCAAATTACTAGTCCTAGTTGAAGCATAGAATATCATGAATATCTTCTTTTTTTTTTTTTTTTTTTTTTGCTTTTTCGTGAAATTCGAATACAACGAATGTTATTTTCCCTTTAACTAAAGACTACTTGAAGTTTAGCTGCGAACTTTATTATTACTAAAATAGAAAAAAAAAAAGAAGAGGGAAAAAAATCTTTGTTTTTATTATTTTTTCATGGTTAAAGAATGCATACAGTAAAAATAAATATGTGTCCCTGATATTTGCCATAATTATTGAGACTTCTGTAAAATGAAGGATCTCTAATGATAACGAGTCTGGTTGGATAGGAGATTATTTGGAATAATTATTGTAGTACTTATTGGAAAGCGATGTGTGTAAAATAAAAAAGTGGTTAAAAGGTTGATTGAAAATTGTGTTTGTAATGCAACTAAAACATATGCCCAAAAAAAAAAAGAAGAAGAAGAAAGTTACAATTTGCAGAAAGCAAGGAAGTGTAGGATAGTCAATGTAGTAGGGTTCGAACATTCTTTCTTCTAACTTCTAAGACATCACAAAGTCGAAAATTTGATGAAGGAAAAAGAGGTAAAATAGAATTACAAAAAAAATAAATAAATAAAATTTTCTGCAATATTATTTTGAAATACTAAGACACAGATTCCATATTAACACGATTGTCTAAATCATGGTTGACAATTTTGGACAATTAAGAACCATTCTACATGCAAAGTCTAAGCATCCATCAACTCTTTGTACTTACTATAATTCTCTGTTCTTTTGCATTCTCGTTGAATTTCAAAGAAAGAACAAAATTTTCTTCAGATATCGTAATCTTAAAACCAGGGTCTACTGTCAAAATGCATGTTTTTGAATGGTTGAAAGTTTGAAATGTAGTTGTAATGCAGCTTGCAATTTTGACATTTGCTTCAACAACACACTACTGAAATTAGACTGCAATAACTTGTAGCTCTTGCTTTAAAAGTGGCCCAAAAAAAAAAAAAAAAAACTATTCCCTCAGTTCAACCAGATGGTCCTACTTGAGAAATTTATAATCTGAAAATTTCTCATTCGAAATTGACACGAAACTTTTCAAGGTCTTCTGTTGTTATTCTGTCTTAATCTGTTAATTTTGACTTCGAAATTGTCCCAGCACACTTAGAATACTTACACATACTAAGTACACTAGTTATCATTGGCACTTGTGAAGGATGCATACTTTTATGTATCATTTTCCAAGTAAAAAAAAAAGGGCCATTGTTACAAACTATTGGAGCAGTTAAATGCTTAGAGTCCATTTTGATTGGAGTTTTTGTTAAAAAATTACCATAGCAATGTTTTATATGTAAGATAAAAAAATTAAAAAAATGTTCTTGAAAAATTTTGGAACTTCAGTACGATTCTAGAATAAGTTGTAGAGTTATAGACGTATTCTTTTTTTTTTTTTTTGGCTGGGGGAAGAATAGACGTATTCAATAATCAATAACCTGTGCATTGTACTAGGGGAACAAATAATCTAAAGAGAGACCGCAGTGGCAGAGAAAATTCAAAAAGTCAATGTCGCAGAGTTCATGGCACACGCTTTTGTAAGTCCATGGCACACGCTTTCTGCAAGAGACTGAGAGAAAGATAAGGGGGTCAATCTAGTGGTCAGGGAGAGACTCGATTCAGGATTCAAATCCAAGCCTAACAGTTTGGAGTGGGAGGGTGAAAAAAAATGTTAGTAATTTGAATGAGGACCTTTTGAAAATCTAGGAAATTTTTGCGTGTTCGGATAGAAGAAAGTTTGGGAAAAAATTTTTAAAATAATAAATATTGTAGCATTTTTTTATAATAATGTGAGATAAAAAGATAATCAAAAAAATAAAAATGTGATTTAAAAACTTCTTTACGATGCAACAAATTTTTTCTTTTGTTTTCCAAGTAATAGGCTATCCAAACAAAACAAGTACCGATCTTTATTCTAGAAGTTAATACCCCATAATTTCCTATTAATTTGTTTTTTCATGATAAAATATAAGAGAATTAACAACTGGATAGAAACCAGTGTAGCATGAAGCACATTTTTTTTTTTTGTAATAAATCCAACTAAAATTGCTTAAAAAGAGCATGAGTCCAAGTACAAGAGTGTATGTTTTCAATACTCAATCTTCTTAATTTGAAATATAACAGGGGTTAATTCAAGGGTTAGCTCAGTCATTATTCCCCAATAATAAGTTACGATTCTCTTCTCCTTGTTGAAAGTATATACTACATTGAATTTATCTTTCTAAAAGAAAAATATGCAAAAAAAAAAATAAAAATGCAAGCATATCTTTTTGCAAAAGCTTGAAATGCATGGAATATGATAAGTTCGATAAATTGTATTTTACATAGAAATATGAATAGCTAGACTAGGTTAAATGTTTCTACATAATAGCACAAACCAATTTTGAATACCTATATAGAAACTACTCGAGCCGGTTCAATGGTGAAACGAAAGTTCTTAGAATCTTTTTCATTATCAAATTCAAAGTTCAAATCTTGTATTTAACAATTAGCGGTGCCTTTAACAGTTGGAGGTACGGGGAGAGGCAAGAGGGTAAAAAATAAAAAGAGAAAAAAATACCTATTAATATAAAAGTGTATATACAAGTACATATGGTGTCTTTTTTTCATTTTTTCTTTTTGATTACATAGCAATATCTACTTTATTCCTACTTTTACTTGTGTTCTAGCTTATTCTAAAGAGAGGGGAGGCCCAATTAAACCAACTGGAGGAATTGATGAGGACTGAATCACCATCGACAATATCGATGAGAGGTACATTTTGAATATTTGATCTCTCGTTCTATCAAAACTTAAAGTCCTTGGTAGTGGCCAACTACTCAAAAGCGGTTGGTTAAGTACAAATGGTGTCTTGTGCACATTGTTTTGGGGCTTTTGACTTTGAATGACTTTATGTATTCACAGTGTAGCATGTTTGAAACTGGATTACTCAAAACACAAACTCGATCTGAAAGTAATGATGAACGGAGCGACGGGTGGTTTTACCGTTCAATTGTGTTGGCTTTTAATGCAAAAGACCCGAAACCAATTGGGCCTACCATTCTCACTCCATTCTTGTTCCTCAACTGGATTCAGATGACTATTCGGACAAGGGACTGAAGATGTCTCCAACCCGTACTTTGTCAAACCCAGGGTCTTTTGTATGTACAGAAAATGGAAAACGAGCGTCGATTCCAACAAAGAAGAATATTTACCCCTTGGCTAGAGGAAACTCTTTAGTGCCCCGATTCAGTTTGTGATTCCCGTCGTGAAAATTTCAGTACAATTAGATGATGATAGACATACTTGTAGGATTGTCAATAGGTCCGGGTTAGTCCGAGCCCGATCAATTTGGCCCGATAAAAAGCCCAATAAACCTACAATATCAGTGAGCCGGGCTGAAGTTGGGCCTCAAAACTAGGCTGACATAATATGAGCTGAGCTTGGGCTTCGCTTAAGTCCTATATAGGTCCGGCCCTGTATATATAATATATTAATATAATATAATATAGGTAATATTTATAATGTTTATATTTTGGTAATATAATCATATATATAGGTATTATATATAATATTTATGTTTTGGTATTATATTATATACAATTAATCAATTCTATATCCAATCATACAATATTTTCGTTGAGCAAATTTTTTCTTATTCATTGAGTAAATTTTTGTATTGGCATAATATTGATTGCTTTCTTTTTGTGTTGGCATGTTTGGATTCAAGTCACAAGGTTATGAAGAAGTTCCAATATTTGAAAATATATTAGCTTATGATCACATATTTTATTCTTATTTTCTATGTACTTTGAACGAATTAGATATATATATATTGTTGAAAAAATTCTTAATTCTTGATTTATAGACTTTTTAAGAATTATTACTCTTTCAAATTTAGTTTTAATGTTGTAGTATTGTGAATATTAAATTAGTTTTATAACTTAATAGTTATAGCAATTATATTAAGCAAATTAAATAATAAGTGAATTTGGCCTAAATTCTTAATGAGACTCACGACCCAAATATTATGTGAGTTGAGTATGAATTTCATAGTTATTAATTTGAAACTCATAACTTAAAACTCTAAGATGTTACAAATTAAACGAGTTGAACTCGATCTTATGAAATCTCGGCTCATTAGCCCGATTGACCCGGGCCTACATATTGTCGAAACGATAGATGTCCTATGACCTAATCTAGCCTAGTCTAAGGGGAAGGGGAGGGGGTTCGATGTGAGTACAGACTCTATCGATGAAAGTCAATTAAGACCGCCACAAATTGTGGCAAATTTGTGGGAGGTAGGGATTGAACCCCTGACCTCCAGCATCACCTTTAATGGTGACGACCACTGGATCAAATGGCCAGTGGCTTTCCTTATTCCTTATAGCTGTCCAATAAGAATAGAAAGTTTTTGACGTGTGTTGCAACCTATCTATTCCTATTCCTTACAGCTGTCCAATAAGAATAGAAAAGTTTTTTGACATATGTATCGAGACACTTTTGCAAGAATTAGAAAGTTACAATAAATTCATATACATTTTTTCAGTCCAAAATTATATGTTTTGATTAGTTGAATAATCAGTTCGAACACTTCCGCTCCCACTATTAAAAAAATAAAAGCTATTAAAAATTAGTTGAATAATTAATTTAATTAAATAAAAAAGTTTAATAACCAAAATTGGTAATTTTAAACAGTTTTATTACCAACAGCAGTGCCATTTGCTATCTATTTATTTTATTATAACCTAAAACTCATGCACATGCTTATTTCCACTAGCTTTTGACGTATACGCAAACAACAGTTTCCATGTCTGGCTGCTTTCGTCGTCTCGTCCCAGAGCATACACGTAACCACCAAGGGCGGAACACTGAAGAAAAGAGCTGCACTCCTATGCCATGAGCTTCCTTCACTGAACCACACAAAGCCACAGAACGTACGAACATTAAGACAGAACTGAAAATGAAATATGCAAAGCAAATTGGTCAACGTGTCAATCATCAATTGGATGCCATACACTGAGGATAGAATTTGCTTTTCAATTTCTCTATATACCTTTCGTCCATCCCTCGCTACCTCTGGTCTTAATCTCATCATAAACAATCATAGAGCTGTTGAATTGGCTTTCCCTGGTACCTACCTTCAGTTAATGTTTGCAAGCCTCTTAAACACTCAAGATCTCTATCATTTTCCTTCTTTATTTTGCTGCTTTGGAGCTGAAAGTCTTCTGATTTCTTGTTGGCACCACAGCGACGTTTCGGCTGTTTTTTTCAGGAGATTTTCTGCAGCAGAAGAAATAGCATGGGAAGCGCATGCTGCGGCTCAGGTGGTGATGATCATAGTCTGCTGCTAAATTTGGTGCTGCTCCTGCTATTGGCACTGCTGCTTTTCATCGTTTGTCCACCTCAAACAAGAAGAGTCAGAGTTCACTATCGTTGCGACTGCTAACTTCCTATTTGTATACTAGACTCATGACTCATTCACCATCGCTCCCATATCGATCGGAGATCAGAGATTTCTTCCAAGTAACTACTTGTGTTAGAACCATATGTATCGTAAAACTTGGATTGATTTTTCTATTTTCTTGTCTTTTGGTTTAGAACGAAGTTTGTGCCAATACTAGAGAAGATATGTCTAAATGATATGCAAGCATCTTTGCTGTATCTAGCTCTTGAGACTTCAATGTCAGACAAATCATTCTTTGACCATTCTGCTGCTGAGACTTCTTTGTAAGCAAGTTTTGCAGATGGTCGGCTTTTCAGAACTGTAAGTGAAGTAAAACCTTCTGCACCTGTTTTTTTCCAGATTTTTGGCAAGTCTGCTATTATCTCCCTTCAAATGCTTCGTTTTCTTTCCCTTTCTATCCTTTATTTATTTATTTAATGTAAACCGTCTTTGCAGCCCCTCAGTGACTCTCCTAATTCTCTCCTTCACCGTCTCTTCACTTTCCTTTCATATAGAGGCTGGAGTCTGGACTACATTTTTGTTTTTCTGTTTTCCCTTCTAAATACAGGGGAGTAGTAGAGTCAAAAGAAGAGAGAAGTATGAGTTCCAGCGATTCTTCCTAAAAGCAAGAATTGTTTCAATTTCTTTGGACAGTTGAATAAGATTTAATGTCAAATATCAAACAAAATGTAAGTAATTTCCACCCCACATATTCTTGAGCACTAAATAGCCAATCGTGCACTTTTTCTAGTAGCGCAACAGCGCACAATTGGCACCTGATATGGCTACCGAGTGCCACTAAAGCTGGACTGCGGGCAAGGTCAGTATGTAAATCGTTAAGCTGGCTGATGAATTTGAACTCATTGATGAATTCAGACTCTGCAACATCGCCTAAACCAATTTTCATTTCACAATGTACGTATGTAAACCAATGTGTAAAGGACACTAATTAGGTTTGACATTCAACTTAAATGTCAATCAATTCATCTAAATTGTTGCTCAAGGGCACTTGTTCTATCCTAGAATGTGTTGGTAAGCACACAAGTACACTGGCCCTAATAAATTTCTAGCTTACCCAACCAGGGTTTTAAGAAGAGACAAATTACTGGTTGGTCCGGACTAAAAGAAAAAGAGTTCCAAGCTTTACCTGTATGACATGATTCAGAAGCCCGTAAAGAATATCTGAAAGACATAAGATCTAATAATACCTTTAAATCGAAAAAGAGAGGGAGTGAAGATGGAAATTGACAGGAAGAGTTGCAGAATCAGGCCAATTTTATGGATCCACAAAGCATTAGAAGAACAATTGTAATAGACAATTGTACTATCCAACTACATCCATCAAGATGAGGTTGGTAATTTTGTCATATGACCTAGTTTGGCAGTTTCCAACAGTTGTCATGAGCCAATAGTCTATAGCAAGTTGGCAAAATTTTCCAAACAATAAAAAGAACAACGGTAAATGTCAATCAATATCCACATCCCCACGCTGAATAAATGAATGACCTAATGACCTAAGTTAGACAGCAAACCATGCTTCAGTCAGCGCAGTGTTCATAAAGTACTAAAATTTCTTCCCTACGAACTGAGAAGGTTAAGAACAAAAAGCAGTGAATGCTATTTAAAGAATGTGACATCCATGAAAGAAGAAAAACTCAATCATCTAAATAAAGTACGAACTATGAAGGTAAAGTCATCCTTGATGATCCAATATCAGACTGAGGCTGAGCTGATCCAGTCCCTACCGCTACTCCAGCTGCATTTGCTCCTACAGAAGACTGCCCCGTTTCAGCACCTTGTAAACCCCCTAGGCCTAGCAAAGCCGCTAGCGGTCCATAGTTTCCTATCATACCAGGATTTAAATTATTCAACCCAAAATTCCCACCTATCCCAGCCATGGCAGCAACAGCCAAGCCTGGTTGATTCAAAGCAGCTGCGAGCATTGGATTCCCAACCAACCCATTGCCAGGATTCTGCTGCATGAACATCCCTCCAGCATTCAAACCAGAACCCAAATAGCCTGGATTTATGCCTAAACCATGATTACCACCACCCTGATTCTGCTGTTGATTACTGCCCTTGCTACCACCATTCTTACTATTATTATTATTGTTAAAACCTTCAACAAACTTCTTGCAATTCAATTGCGACCCCTCAAACAACTTAGCAGGCTGCTCCAAAGCTTTGTTCAACCCATCAACTGACTTGTACACGAAAATCGCATACCCTCTTGGCTTGTTCGTAGAAGGATCCAACCCCAACGGCCCATCCTCAATCTCCCCAAACTTCCCAAAAAAAGCCCGAAGCCTCTCCACACTAACATTCGGGCCAACGTTAGCCACAAAGAGCTTCCTCTTACTAACCTCGGCAGCCTGTCCTGCCGGGGCAGAACCGGCAGCAGGACCGAGAACCGCGAGCTGGCAACTGACAGTCCGGTTGCCAATTTTCTTCTGAGGATTATTCAGCGCACTTTTGGCGGCAGCCCGAGTTTTGAAGAGGAGAAAAGCGTAACCCTTTGCCCGGCCCGTAACCTTATCAGTTATTAGCTTGAGCTCCTCAACTTCTCCGAAAGGTTCGAAGACTTGGAGGAGCTGGTCCTCGGTGGCATCCCAGGCGAGGCCGTGGATGAAGATTTTGCAGTGGGTGGGGTCGGACTCGGCTTTCTCGACGATCCGAGAGAGAATAGACGGGTCCTTTAGGGCCTCTTCTTTTAAAAACCCTAAAATCTGATCCTTGGACAAGGGTTCCAAAAGTTCCCTTAATTTCTCCTTTTTTGATGATTCGTCGTCGTTATTTTGAACCTCTTCTTCTTCATCGGAGATTTTTACAACTTTCTGCTTTTTTGACGAATCATTGCCATTATTTTGAACCTCTTCTCCTTCTTCTTCTTCGGATGAAGACGACGATTCGGAGCCGGACGAGGAGGAATCTTCATCTCCATCTCCATCTCCATCTGGAGATGAAGATTCCTCTTCTGAGGAGGACGATGAAGAGGTATCTTCTGAGGAAGAGTTTTCGTCGTCCGCTTTTCGCTTTCCCGCCATTGAAGGAGAATAGGGTTTTACTGACTGTGACTGGTTGCTGTGCCCGCGATTCTTAAACCCCTTGCAAGCAGTCGTAATATGACTTGGAATTCCCATCGCCCAAACTGGAATACGACTTGGAATAGTTAAAATCCAATTTTATTTTATTTATTTATTTTTTTTTAGCTTAACGGCACATCTATCCTAGCCTAACCTACTATTACTCCTAAGGGGAGGGAAAACCTACTCTATGGGGTGGCCCAACTGAGCCGGGGGGAACCTGATGGGGACTGAACCACCATCAGACCAGACGGGTGCACTACACACTCATAGTGATTTAGAACAAACCTCATATTTAGGGACATTGATGGGAGGCAAAGTTTGAACCCTTGACCTCCCACCCCACAATTAATGTGGTGACCAACTCCACTAAAGGAAGTTGGTTAGTTCAAATCCAATTAGAAAAACAAAAAGATGTCTAAAAAAATCTCAAAATAAAAAAGATTTACAAATAATTTCTTTATTCGGATACTAGATTTTGTATTACAATTACGTCTTGTTGGAGTCAAAGGGGCTGGAGTGGAGTATTATTATTGACCCATTTTTCTCTGTGTTTTTTTTTTTTGTTTTAATCTTCCGGCAGTATAAACTTCAATAAAGCAAAAAGAACGATGTTTTCTTATAATTATGTATGTCTGTCTCGTTGTATCGTACTTTTTAATCAATTTTTAACAAATCGTATCTCATAAATTGTACTTCTTAATCACTTTTTGTAGGAAAATTTTGAATTGAAGAAAAGGAAAAAAGATAAAGGGTTTTTCTCTCGAGTTCATTAGGCAAAAGAATAAGAGAGAGAGAGAACATTGGTAGTTTTAAGAGGATGTGGTTAAGTTTCTCCAATGATAGGAAACGTTTTCCGGCTGGAGAATTTTCTTCTAATCAGCTCTGCTTCCTGCAATCCAAGATTCAAGAGAGAGCAAAATAAATCAGTAACTACCCGATACTTTTCCAGTCATCCAAACGGTATCTTTAGGATTGCATTGGCGGAAACAGAAATGAGCAAACCTTGATCAATTAAGAGCTTGCTGATCATATAAATTATATAGTACAGTTCACAAATGAAATGAACCAAGAAAAGAAGAAAATCTTATCTGGTAATATCAAATCGAGAATAAGTAATAGTAGTACCAAACAACAAAACAGTAAGTAAAATTACTTGCCAAAAGGAAAGTACTAACTGCCATCTTCCCCATGAAGTGAAAAACCTCAAACGGCAACTTACATCTCCAGCTTCATTATAAAAATACTCCACATGGCGGAGCAAAAAATCAAAATCCAGTTGCTTGCACCTGCAGCACATCCCTGTTGCCATGGATGCAGATGTAGATGCACCCAGTCACCAAAAAGAATTCGAGGAAAGAATCCTCTTAGACAACAGCATACTGGATCCACCAGCAAATACAAGGTAGAGATTAAGCCAAAACTGGTACAAAGACAACTCACAGATCAAAGCTATATTACTTAGCAAACACATAGGACTCGCACTTATTCTGTGGCTCAGTGCACTCCCAAGGTCAAAGCCACGATACGAATGATTCACCAAGTAGCAGCTCAGGTTATAGCTACTGGCTGGCACATTTCAAGCCTCCAGCATACCAAGCAGAAGTCGTAACTCAATAACTGAAAAAGACATTGAGGGGAAGCTCCCAATCATCACAGTAATTAACATGCAATTTCATTGTCTTCACTTAGAAAAAGTATCAGTAAGCATTCATGAGGGGTGAAATGCATGCAAAAACCCCTGTAAGTAATAACCTATATTCAATTCTCCTTAAGCCTTTCTATAATGTTGAGTCTCTTATCGCAAAAAGAAAGTTCAATGACAAGAAATTAAAGTTCAAATTCCAGCAGAAGTTGAGCAACAGGTGCTATGCAGAGCAAAGTTTCTCAAGGGCCAAATTTTCATCACCACCAACAGCTTCCAGAATACTCCTCACTAAATCTTCAGGAAAGCCCATCTCGATAAGCCTTTTCACCTGCAAATAATCAAAGCATTAGCCAAGAGTTAATTAGTTCCCATAACGTGAGAGATGTCAAGGTGCAATCAGCACTGCTGGTTCACTGGACAACTCTGGTACCCTTCTTGTCAAACCTCTAATTCATGGTATGGGGCTATGAAAATAGTAAATTGCGAAGTTGGAAAAACCAAAAAAAGCAAGCAAAATGGGGTAGAAACAAAATCCACACCTTCTCCTCAACACCTGTTGCTTTGGCAAAAGCTTCTGTCCAGTAGCGAGCTGTGCTGATAAAGGTATTTTGGTCTTTGATATACTGAAAATTTCAATAAAATGGCAAATGAGTTGGTCAAAAAAAGCAAAAAACAAGTGACCAAAGAAGAAGTGATTAAACAGCAAAGATGCAGGTCTCATTGAAAAAGCAAAGCTTATTAATTGGTAATCTATCAGTGTTCTGTCCAGAACCTTGCCAATTTAGTATAGATCATCTAGAAGATAGACTAGCAGTACCACCTGTTTTGCAACAACAGCATCTTGTGGATCATCTGGTGCAGGAGCAGAGAGTAATGCTTGTAGAGAGAGAAGTGCTGTCTTAATAGTGAGCGCAGGGCTCCATTGATCTTTCAGGATGTCCAAGCATATTGCTCCACTCTGACTGCTTATGTTAGGGTGCCTTCAGTAAGTATTCAATAGACAAGTCATTAGCACAAAAATTTTCGGAAGCATATTGCTTAACATAATGGCAGTGGAAAACTACAGATAATTGCACTTTCCTTAAAACATATATATCAGCCAAAAAACTCAATAGCACAACCAATTCAACTTAAAAACAAGAAAAATAAGTAGCGAACCTCTCTTATGGCGACTAATACTGCAGTTTATTTTTTTTTCTTGATATTTTCCGACATCTAAAGGAATACAAATGCATGCAGAGGCCAGCTCTTATGATCCAGAACTGACAACTAACTGGAGTACAGATCCAATTACATAAAGGTTGTCATTCACTTTCCTAAAAGAAAAGTCATGAAGATATCGACAAAGCATAACGTGAAAAGCGATGCACCATGTAGTAAACTAATTCTGGTTGGGGAACCATAAAGACTAAAAAATGCCAATATTCACATAATGGCAATAAACGTCAGTTGTTAACAAGCAAAGCTTAAACTTAAACTAAGCTCTGCATAATATATTTACTGCCAGAACTAAAGCAACAAATTTAAGTACTAAAAAAATGATTACAGACTTCAATCGAATAGTATGTTGACTTTTTCTTGGGGATGGCATAGTATCTCTATCAGTAAGAGAAAAATGACACTGCAAATAAAGAAAACTATTTTCGTACAAAGACGATTGAACCTTAATTACATCATTGTATTTATCATGATTACGCATACGAAGTACGGTCAGCCCCCTCTAAGACTGAAAAACACTTGATCCCATTATTGTAACAGGTTTTCACTATGGAGTTCTGGTTAGTTGTCCTTGTAGATATCCAAACTACTATTGTAAAAGATTAAGCTTGTAAAGATTAATTTATTGATTCCAGACAGCATATATCTACATCTATCTCTATATAAATACAGATATCCATATACATATCGACACATGCATATGTTTACATGTATGTCTAAACTATGACGTAAATGTATTTGTAGCATACAAACAGATATCAATTTCCATATCAAGACAAACATACATCTACATGTATGTCTACACTATAACCTATACATCCATTTCCCTATTGACACATACATAAATCCACATATATGTATACGAAATACAGTGTGTATGATACTACACGCGCATGTGAGCAAATGGTCAAGCTTTGTGAGGTTTTAGCCTACGTGTATTAGAGAGAGAGAGAGGGAGAGAGAGAGGATGCAAATGCGTGCATGCATGTCTAGAGGCAAAAAGAAACTAACATATCATATATCATTTTCTCGACACAAAAATGGTATAACATGATTCACATGCTATATCTGTGTTGAGTATTTTTTATCTCCAACAGGCAATTCCAACACGAAGTGAAATTAATGCAGTTATTGGTAGATACCTTAACATCATTAGCACTTTGGCCCCATCTGGTGTAAAACGTTTCACGATAAATGGTATTTTCTATGCATATCATGCGATGAACACATTCTTTCCTATAAATCTTATAGCATTTGGATGGAAACTGGAATTTTTTATTCATTATATATCTGCTTGTACACACATAAAAATATCCATTTACTGTATTGATCACATACAACCACATATACGTATGTTGACACCAAATGTGTGATAGTACATGCACATGTGAGGGTTGAGTGTGTCTGTTATGGAGTTAGAAATAGAGGACCTGAATGTGCGTGTAGAAGCAAAAAGAAACAAACATATCGTATATGATTTCCACATACAGATGGTTTAACATACAAATGACATGCTTCAGCTGTATTAGGTCACAGTTTAGCACCATTAAGTAATCATTTTTATCCCAGCAGGCATTTCTAATGCAAATTAAGCGTGTTTAATCCATCCATTGGTAGATTCGTTAACTAAGAAGCCCTTTGGCTCCGTTAGGTGAGAATGTTTAAAATTATAAGAAAATTATTTTCTAAGAAAATTATAGCCTGCCAACCTTGTGGCTTTTAAATGACAACTGGAATTTATATTTTTCATCTCTAGAATTAAAGGAATGAGGTCTCACTAAAAAATATCTCAACAATGGACCATAAAGGTGTAAGTTTATTGAAAGCATATAACACGTAAGCCTAAAACCAAAGTATATAGGTTAATAGTCATCAATTGTCGGAGGAGATAAACTCTGGAGATAGAGCAACCAGATATGAGTTTAAAAACTTAAAGCCATAGAAGCAGCATAATGGGCTAGATAAAAGTTTTGAACTATCGACAAAATAAGTTGTCGTTTAAAATGCACAAAATAATTTTGAAGGAAACAAGAATCAAGAAAAAGCTTTCCATCATGTGGACACTAAGTATCCTAAAACAGTTTTGTTTACCAAAAAGCCGATCAACTTCACAAGCTAATGGAGTTATCCATCAGCCCCCTCAATACATGCTTTTCCATGGCATGCAACTATGTAGGAACAGTATGTGGAACGTAACCGAAGCATAAACATGAGCTTGTCATGCCATGAATGTATTGAAAACCACCAAAAACAAAAGAACAAAGACAGATAAACTATTCAAACATGGAAAGTCAAATTACAACTGTGCATCAAGTCTTTCTTCTACAAGCTACAAAAATTGAGTGAATCACACATGCGGTTCTATCTTCAATTTGCTGGGATTGTACCTTTTCCAACAGTTGATGAAAAGAATGCAAAAGCGAGTCCTATATACATGGATTAAGTACAACATAGAAATGAAAAAACATTTCGAAAATGTTGAAGAGACTGCTAATAAACCGTAGAAGCTTTCCTCATACCAAACTTTGGTGGCAAATCTCATTTTGGGAGGCTCAAAAGGGTATCCATCTGCAATGAAACAAGAAGGCCACAGTGAACATAGAATCCATCAGCAATTTTAAAAAACACCTTTTTCCATTTCAACCTCAAAAAATGAGATATTACATCCTGTCCAGAAACAAATGTCTGAGCAATGAGATATAACAGATATAGTCAGAATTCCACTTTGTTTTCCTTCATAATCCCCTCAATTCCAAAGATAACCGATAGCATGAGTAGTTTTCTTCTCTGTTTTTCCCTTCTGTTGTTTATTTCTTAACCCTGTAATCAGTTCTTTTTTTTTTTTGACAAGTAACCCTGTAATCAGTTCTTAAATGTAGCTATTAGCACATATTTCATTTAAAAGGGAAAACAATTATAAACGGCCTCCAATTACTACTCAAACATCTAGATTACAATCATTTCTATTCACTCTGTAACCTTCTTAACTAGCCCAATAAATACATAAAACAGCTCTTTTCATCCAAGAAAATCAATATTCAAACAGTTATTTGCACAAATATTCAATCCCGAAAAAACAAAATTCACTCTAACAGGAGACATCACACAAGACATTGGCATGTCGCAAATTCCAAACCACAGCTTTCCGTCACTCTTCGGACAAGATTAAGGCGACCACTTTCAACTTTCAACTTTTAATATAGCTAATTTGTGTTTATCCCCAAAAGCAATTACAACATTCGTTTCCTGTCACCACTAAAGCATGCCTTTACCAAATTCAGAACAAAACTTAAAAACAAAGAATAATAAAAGGAAAAAAAAAAAAACCCATATGGCACCCTTTACCAAAAACTGAAAAAACCCACAATCAAAATCAAGCAAAAATTCAGAAAAAAAAAAAAATCACCTCCATCCTCTTTTTAAAAAATTAATAAATACCCAACGCACATTCATCTATAAACATCTGCACGAAATCAGAGAGGTTCTGCAAGGTATAAAAGGTACCAGGAAGGGTGATGTCGATGTTGAAAGTGCCACCTTCATAAGGAGTACCAAGAGGCCCAGGAATGGTACCAATCAAGTGAATGAGAGAGTCGGCTTTAGGAGCCACGCGTATTCCTGAAACCTCAACGTCTTTGTTGCATTCTTGAAGCTCTTTCTGCACTCTAGCCAAGTCCACCATCTTCAACGATCAAAACACCCCCTCCACCGCTTCCTTTTGATTCTCTGTCAGTCGGTTTAACTTTCCTTCAAAATTCCTTTTGATCAAACTTAATCAGTAACCAATAATCCTATAAAATTGAAGAAATGGGTAGGCAAAGAATTGCTGCGTTTCGTCACCTACACTCTCCCTTTCTCTCCAAGTGTGTGTGTGTGTGTGCGCGCTTTTGCTTTACCTTTTTGTTTCTTGAGAGAGAGGGAGGGAGAGAGAGTGTGTGCGTGAGTAGGGAAGCGGTTGGACTTTTGGTGTGTCAGAGACAATTAGTAGTATAACAAAACAAAGCAGACAAAAAATACCTTGAGCTGGCTTTGGGAAATATCCCAAAAATTAATTTTGAGTTTTTTTTTCTTTGGTAGGATAAAAATGTTTCCAGTACTTTTAGGCTAAAAATTGTTTAATGAAGAAACTATTACAAAACACCAAAAAAAAAAAAAAATCTTTTTGCCTTTTGTTTTGTTTCTGTCTTTCTTTCCCACCCTTTTTTTTTTATTTGAATGGTAGATTGCCGAATAGGGTGTCACTTTGAATCTTATGCTTGTTTGGCTAGCATTGGAAATCACTCGTACGGTTATGAATTGGGAGAAGCATTTCTTGATTTCTTTTTGATAAGATATGGGTAGGGATGGCAAGGGTGCCCCGCGGGGGCTAATGGGGAGGGCGTTTGGGGCGCGGGAGTGTTCCCTGTCCCGCCACTCGCTTTAAAAAAATAAATATATAATATATATGTATATAATTATATATATAATTTATAATTTAATTAATTACAAACTTATGATAATGGTATTATTAGTTATATGTATTATATAATGTCTATTAGTATATATAATATAATTGATATTATTAATTATACTAATAATTATATACGTATATTAATATAAATTATTAATTAATTATACTAAATTTACTAATACATTTATACTAAATCCCTAATTACACTTAATACAATAACATTTTTTTCATAAAAAAAGCACAAGTACAATAATGAATTAGTGATTGTATTTGCATTAAAAGTGAAAACTTGACTACTTTAGTTATATTTATTTCATCATGTTGGATTGTATTCAAATAATTTTTATTTGATTGTTTTTATAAGTTTCAATTGTAAAATTACAATGAATAATAATTTGATGATGTGTTGATATTTTAGTACTTGATTATTTGCTAAAATTTAACCATAATAAAATTATATAACAAATTTTTATTAACCCCCGCGGGAGAAGCGGGACGAGGCAGGAGGAGTTCGTAGGCAGCGAGGCGGGGGATGCGGAAGGGGTCCCCCGCCCCGTTGCCATCCCTAGATATGGGAAATGTTATTCACTAATTTGCATGTTTATTTTTGTTAATCACATTTTCACTATCATTTTAATTATATAATTTTTATTTATTAGATTATATGATAAAATAAATGATGAAAATATAAATAACAAAAAATAAAATGTAAATAATAAAAAATAGAGTGTAAATAACATTTCTCTAGAATATTAATAATCATGTTAAGATATTGGCATTTCTTCTTCTTTTTCCCGTAAATCTATCTTTTAGGCATATGTAAATTGGCAAGCAATGAGGACGGAGAGTAACAACTAACAATTATTACCATAGGCTGATTTTGCAAAGGCTCGGAACAATTTATTGTCACATCACTGTCAATTAAATCCGTACGATGATTCAAAATATTCTTGGTTCAACTTGCATCTGAAATGATGAACAATAATATTTTATACTTGGGCTAGCAATAACTCATAATATGTGTAAACCTATAAAGTAGAAAGAAAATTCTTTTATAGTTTACAAGAAGTAGAGTGGAGAAAAGATTCTTTACTTGACCAGAAATGATGCAGATAAACTGATCAAAGTCACAAAACGCGTACACGGTGTACTGTCTTTTGGAATAAAAAAGCAGCAGTAACTAGAGCTTTGTTCTAACTCCTAAAAGTTGTTTTTAATGCTTCCATTTACAGCTCCGAAAACCAGTTTGGATTGCATTTTATGTCATTTTCCCTGGATTGGATTGCATTTTCCGTCATTTTTCATGAAAAAATTACTATAGCGATTTGATGGATGTGAAGGAAAAAAATAATAAAAAAATATGATCACGAAAAACGACGCAATTTTTTGGCAGAAAATAGCAATCCAAACACAATCAAATTACAAGACCAGAGAAAGTGCAGAGAACAACAACTCATCTGATAGTAATTTATAGTCTAATTGATATAAAGCTCAGCTGGAAAGTCTCTAACTTATAAAAAGAAAAAAAAAAGAATCATAGCCAAGAGGAATGCTGAATTTTGTAGCAAGATTATCAATGGTTCCATCAGTAACAAATATTGTGGCAACACTATCAATGGTTACATCAGTAACAAATACAAAAGGCAAAAATCAATTACGCTGCATAGACCAGCTCTCAACATCCTGTATGGAGTAGTGATCTCATGACTATGACGGGCCAAAATGCAGAGACTGAGGATCATCTCAACTCTTTAACACATCTGAGGAGGAGGATATCAGAAATCTACCTAAATGATACGCACATAACACCAAAAGACCAGAACCGCCTTGTTGCAGACATCACTATTTGAGCATGGGATATTGCACAACCCAAATCAACAGGCACCAAAAAGAAATGAGAATCTGAAAATTAAGGAAAAATTTGTCAATAATTCCCAAGTAAATTGGTCTACAAGGACAGCAGACTAGAAGGAGCATAACATTCTATCTTAAACTGAAAGACGATATATTCCAACAAGATATTTAAGCAGTGAGTGATATTCAAAAAGAAAACAAACTAGCAGCAGTAGATAACCTCACTGCATTATCAAATTTTGGATTTTTCATTTAAAGAGAAAGTGTTAAATAGCCATGCTTCTCACATTATCCACCCCCGAAAAACCCACCTGGGAAGCCATTTGCTTATTTAGTTCACAGCTTAGGATAAAAAAGAAAGACCTCATACTGTCTTTAGAGGATTAGTCTACAATTTCAAGCTTGCATTGGGAGCTCTTATGTCTAACTTTCTTATCCGGCTAAGAGAAGGATCACAAGCCCTAGTCCCAAATTAAACAGCACATTCCGCACCACTATGCAGCATGCTTCTTCAACAAAAGAAATTCTCTCTCCTACAGATCTTACTCCAAGCAAATCAGGTGCCAACTTATAGTACGAAGGCAGCTAAGGCAATAATAGTTCAGTTTAGGTCAGGGCATTAAGTTATAAAATCCATTGGGGAGCATGATACCAAGGCCAGAGGTAAATAGTTCATTCCCCATGTATATGAAATGTAAATTCATACCCTTCAACTAGCAAAAAATTAGACAAATAATCACCAATAAAAGTTTATCATGGACAAATATATACACTAGAACTTTTGAAGAACGCGGCTACCTTCTCAACTATCAATCATATCCCAAAGTGCCATTATTTTTTCATCTACTAATTTTGCATTACCAGCTGGTGAATGATGCTGCAATGACTAGTATGTAACAGCAATCCTGCAATGCTGTTAGTTATCAACTTTCCACTGGTTTTTTAACTAACTAGTTTTTGGCTTGTGTATACTTATTTAATGTTTGTTGGTGCAATGCTGGAGGAAGTTAATTGTATTTAACGTCACGGGAGAAATAAGGGGAAGGGTATCTATGGAATCACACGCTGTGAGGAAATTACACCAAAAGAAATGCTAATGCCTCATATGTAGTATAGATGTTCAGGATTGACTCATTTGTCAAAGATCTTTCGAGCCAGAAGCAACTTGGACTCTACAAGGCCAAAAATGCAGCAGCATAATTTAGAATCATTTCCCGGCTATGTCAAGTCACAGAACGTCAGAACCCCAGCTAAAATTCATTTTTCATTTTGCATTTTTATCAAATGGTAGATCATAACAAATAAGGGTTTGGTGTTAAGATGTCAGCAATTACAAACTCAAATATGGCATTGTACAGAAAAACTAATTATCCTATCACTAAAGCTACCAGTACACTCATAGAACTTTCTTACAAACTAATAATTATTCTAACGTAAAACAAACTGATAATTGCTTCACATGAGAACCAGACGAACAGCAACTGAAATTTTACAATATAACAATTGTGTTATAAAGTTCCTTGTTCCAACCAAGACTCTTCACAAAATGAGAAGCCTTATTAAAGAGCAATCTACGACAACATTTGCATAAATATATCTAAATTACAAAGCGAAAATTCAATCCTTTCCTAAAACATATTATTTTCGCCAAAACAAATTACCCCAAAAACACAAATACCATTTCCAGAAAAAAGTTTTACTTCCCCTAACCTTAATCTTTCGTAATGTACTCGTCCTTGCGCCCCTCGAACCCAGGCCTCATGAGCTTCTTCTCCCTTTTAGCAATCTTCCTCATCTTTTTATCCCTAATCCTCCCTTCAATGTTCTCCTTCCTCTTCTGCTGCTTCCCCTCCTTAGCCTTCTCCTGGCCCTCAATCCTCTCCTTCCACTTCTCTGCATTTTTTTCCTTCCTCTTCTTCTCCTTCTTCATACTCTCCCTCAACAACCTTGGATCGTCATGCACCTTCACTCCCATTGCCCTATTCTCAGCTGCCCTCCACCATTCCCTCTCTGCTACCCTGGGATTCTCTTTCTTGACCTCCTCCAACCGCTTAGCTCTATCCCACTCCTTCACCTTCGACATTTTCCTCTTCTTCTTCCTCTTCTTCCCTTCCATCTCATCGTCCCCTATCTTCACTTTCCCATACTCTATTATCTCTTCACTGTCATTTTCCACCACTTCAACACCCTTCCCACTGCTCCCTTCACCATCCCTCTTTCTCTTCTTTTCTCCTCTATGATTATCTCTATCCTTATCATCCTCCCTCCCCTTCCTAGCACTCCTATTCCCCTCGCCTCGATTCCCGCGTAACAACTCAATCTTTTTCCTCAATTTCTCACGCAATTCTTCGTAAGTAACCTGCTTTTCTTGACCCTTTTCACCATCATTACCATCCCCACCATTCTTCTCCTCTAAATCAATAGCCCTCGGGACGTCTTGCGGGGGTATTTCAGCAACCTCACCGCCATGGGCACTGGTGTCCAGGGATTGTTTGAGAAGGTCGAGGGTGGAGGAATGGGAGATTTTGTCCGGGTCGAGGCGGTTGCGGCGGGCAAGTTTGAGGTTTTGCTTGGATTGGCGTTTGAGGGAAGCTTTGGCAGCTTTGGAGAGGCCGTGGAAGTAGGGCTTGGGGTTGTCAGAAACGTCGTCATCAGGTGGGAGGTAGAATCTTGCTGGGATGAGTTCGATTAGCCTGTCGAAGAAGTCGCTGTGAGATTGAATTAGGGCTTTGAGATCGGCCGTAGAACGTGTAGGAATAAGAGCTGCGGCCGACGAGTCGGTCGTCTTCTGCTTCTTCTTCTTCATTCTATTTGTCTGAGAGCGAGCGAGAGGGCCGGGAGGAAGTGTGTGAGTGTGTGTTAGGGTTTGTGTTTTTTGTTTAAAATGGAGAGGGAAGGAGGCCGAGGGGGAAAGGCGCTAACGCGGCCTAAGGTTAATTTTGCGCCCTTCCCATCACTCCTTTTCTAAATAAAAATAAATTTAAAAAGAAAAAACTTAATATAGATGGGACATGAAGTATAAATCCATTTTTGTAAACAAAATTCTACCTACTTTATTTGATCAATCTTCCAGATAACCTCTCTGTTAGTAATTCTTTTTATCTTGGAATTTCTCTTTTCATTCTCCACAAGCCTGTTGTTAAGCTAAGAAGACAAATTGCACCTAAGAGAATGTTCAGGTCTGTCGGTTGGATTATTATTTTTAGAAGTTTTTGTCGAAAAAAATGTTGTAATAATTTGATACATATAAGGTAAAAAGATAATTGAAAAATGTGTTCACGGAAAACGTAAAAATTTTTCTGCATGAAACCGCAATCCAAACCCTGATTTGTCCATTCAGTACAATATGCACAATGACTGCTCTGCATGAATAATAGCAGTTTGATAATGCTTTTCTTGAATGGAAGATTTCTAGATATAAAGGAGAACATCTAAATGCATTTTTGCAGAAGTTGCATTATCTGCAAGTTAAAAAGACCACTGCAAGTTATAAAGGGGTAAAATCAAGTGCTAAAATGTTACTTATTAAAAAGCAAAAGTATTTTCCATTGTCTTTCCAGATTCAGAAAGAGTTGTTTCTCTACAAACTGAACTCTAGTTTCACAGACAAGAAGAACTTATAGGCCGGCACTGTGGCATGGCAAGAGCCATTTCTTTCAAAGTTTCAGAGTGCGAAATTACATGATCTCCACAACAGCACGTCCAATAATGTTTCCCTTGTCAAGGTCCTTGTATGCTTTATCAGCCTCTTCAAACGTCAATGTCCTGGAAACAGCTGCCTTGAGATTGAATATGCCACTTTCTGCTAGTTTAACCAACTTGGGCAAATCTTGCCTCGCCCTACCCCCATATGATCCAATTACTTTTATCTGCACCATGCAAATGCCAAAAGAAGTATATTACGCACAACAAACATGAAATGGAAAAGGTAATCTGATAATCTAGAAGCCTAATGTGCATTATCGGAGAACTTGAGCAAGGAAAAAGCTATTGACAATGAATTGTCTGAATGACAGAATCATATTCCTACGGTCCTCTTACTAAAAGGGAAGCACAAGAACTTTTGACTGTGTAACTGGCAATAGGAGGGCCACTGACAATCTGAATTGCAAGGTGAATGAATACAAGATGCAACTCGTCGCAGGGAACCTCAATAACCATGTAGAGAGGCCGGTAATTTCCAGTTTTAGTTTTTACCGCCAAATAGAGATTGATACTGGTGTTTTTTATCGCCAAGCTAGACGAACTCAGATGTCACTTGTTACAAGCACGACCTCAATTCCAGTAACTAGTTGGTACCTTCTAGTTTTCACCATGTCTAATCTAGAAATTTACATTTAACACAATTAGCATGGGCCTGCCAACTAAATTACCCCTTCCCTGAACGATTCAAATTTCTAAACAAAATTGTTTATTTAAAAGGGTCCATGTTGTGCTTTCAAGTAAAGAAAAATACTACTACTACTTTAGAATAAAACTTCAATATGTAAAACAGAAATTTTAATTTCTATGAAATAATTCACACACCTGTCTACGAACCAAATGATTTATGTCAACCTCGCCTTTGGCACCAGAGAGTGTAAGGCCAATCATTACTGCTTTTCCTCCATCTCGAACACTCTGAACACACTGATTAAAGGTTTGTGGTTTTCCCAAGGCTTCCACAGCAACATCTACACCCATTCCCCCTGTTATTTCCTGTTAAAATAAACCTGTTATCCGCGGAACATTTAATCATCTCTTTACAAGGAATTTTTAATTAAGAACTTGTATGCAGCTTCTAGCTTCAAATGATTGCCAATCAAGTATAATGTTCTGTCAGAGACATAAATCTATGGGCAGTCACATATAGAAAGTCAAAAGGAGAGAGAAATGGAAAAGCAGATACCGAGAGAGAGAAACTGTTGAATCTGTTTGCACAAGACTAGAGGGGTGTGCAGCAGCAATTAATCTAGGAAAGCTACTTTTCAATCTAGATGGATAAGGTTGGTACTTGTGAAAGCTAATTAAAATTGTATGAAGTCAAAACTATCTAATAGAGCAGCATGAAGAATGCCATAGTTCAGGTTTTGCATCAGAAAGATTCAAGCTTAGGTATGTTTTCATCAGGATGCAAATCCATAGAACAATAACTCAGCATGAAAATTAAAATATCAGATATGAAACACATTGAAACACATGTATGTATAATCTAAATTAGCAAAAAAGTAAGAACATACACCCAAGAAAAGCAAAATGTGAACCACATGCCCACCTGCAAAGAAGGCTCAATTACTTCATTGGCAGGACTTTACATGCCTGAGCCAATCTTTTCAAGAAACCACTTTAACATGACAAAAAGTGTAAAACATTATTGTTTCAGAAGTCCTATAATAAGAAATTGTTCATATCTCGAAATTAAATACACAAGAAAAGGATCAACTACCTTAATTTTTTTAGCAGCATCTTCATTTCGTGCATTTATGGTATAAGTAGCTCCAAGAGTTTTTGCTTTCTGCAGTTTCTCATCTTGGACATCCACAGCAATAATCTCAGAAGCCCCAAATGCCCGTGCTATCTGCAGGCAACTGAGCAAGGAAAAAAAAAACACAAAATGAGATTTGTATTTACTTTTACATTCTGTACTTCACTAAATTAAAGCTTAAATTGCCAAAAGTTCTAATTTTTGTGCAGGAAGATATCAAGAATAAAGACTAAAAAGAGAGAAGCAAAGGGAAAAAAAAAGACAATTTTGACAATGGCTGCTACCATCATGGTCTACGTTTTCATGTAGTAAGGTAAAAGTTCATGTGTAGGTATCTATTGATTTCATCCAGCATCCAAAACATGAAGATCCATGAGCAACAACACTTTCTTGTAGTTATAACTGTTAACTACTATTTCCAGCGTTATATGTGATTTCCCTAAACACAGATCCTTGAGAGTTGCTTAGTAATCATGAGACGATTGCAAGTCATGCACAACAAGTTAAATGTAGTGAAGATTGATTGGTCCAGAAGATAATCGTGGCACATAAATTTCAAGCAAGCATCTGCAAAAGTTCCCATATCCTTTTCCAGTACTTGAGAATCAGAATGGGTAACTAGTGCATTTTGAAAAAGACCCTGAAAAATGAGTTATAAGCCATGATAACAACAACAACTATTGAGATGCCCAAACCCAAGAATATCTCAAAAAATCTTAATCGCCAGAAAATTGTACTATATTTAGAGCATTATCCATCAAGCTTAATCAAAGCATATGAAGGCATACTCATGCACTTCAATGATCAAGAGAGTATGAATGGATGGCTATCTCAATTAGTCTTTTTTGCCCTTTCAACACGCAAAAAGGCCTTCACAGTGTCAGTCATCAGGCCTTATCACTGATAAAAAGAGAAGAGTACAGATGAAAGGAAGAAAAATTCTAGAAGTACTTCCATTGATACCTTGAGTAACTTTTCACTCCCATAACATAAAAGCAATCTTCATAAACAAAATCCAAACACCATATCTGGATATACATTATGCTTCTATCATTATAATTAAACAACTTTCTCTGTTTCACAGAAACCTGCATTTCTCATTTGGTCATAAAACCCAAATGAAATATTTAAACGTGTAAACAGAATGGGTAGTACTACCCAAGGAATCTGAGTTTTATACCTTGAGCCCACACCACCTATGCCAATCACAGCAATGGCATCGCCAGGGCGAACCTGTGCAGCATGAGCCATAGCCCCGTAGGCAGTAAAAACAGCACAACCCAGTATAGCAGATTCAGTGTAAGGCAAGGAATTCGGTAGAACAGTCAATCCATGTGCTGGCACTACACAGTACTCTGCAAGACCTCCCATACTGTACATATACACTGGTTTTCCTGCGCATCCAAAATCAAACAAACTTCTTAAAGCCTGTTCTACAAAGAATCATTTTCACTTAAAGAAGCAAAAAATTGTTTGGCAAATCCCACAAAATGAAGATCCATCAGGAGCTTATGCAGGAAACATAAATTTGAACCTTTAACCATAAAAGCAAAGCTATATTTTGCACAAAGCTTTAATTCTTGTAGCTTGATGGAGGTAAAATATCCATACTAGATACTGGAAATTTTGGTAGACATTAGGGAAAACAACTATTTGTGCAATGGTTTAATGGAGCATAATATGGAAGAAAACATGGGAATCTTCAAATACAACTCAAATGAAAATTCAACTTCTTACGAATATTGTAATACAGTTAAAAATAAGGGAAAAAACCCTTTCTTTGGAATAAGGAGACACATCCATATTTGGATTTAACATCAAAGTTTAAAGATTCCTGATGCTACAAAAATTTCAAAAAGTTGTGATCTATAATATTCCACACCAAAGTGGCAACATAAGGTGATCAAATGCAAAAAATTATACACTCAACCTACAAGTAGAGCAAAGCAGTTTGAAAGCCAACAAAAAAGCTGTAAAGACTTGATTACCATTGCTACGGAGAAATAGCCGTGTTTCACCATCATAAAGTGTTCCTTTTGCTCGGTTATAAGCAAAGAATGACTCACACAAGTCATCTTGACCCTATTTCCAACCCAAATCCATCATCAGCTCATAATTTGATTTGTTTATTATGCTCTAAATGAAGTATAAACAAATGACATACAAATATGGTGAGAAGATGAAAAATAAAGTATCAATGCAAGCCACCTTAGAGCAAAAGAAACAACTACCACAAGGCATTATGAAAGCTCCAACAACTTGAGCTCCTACAGGAAATCTGAAGAAATAAAATTTAAAGCAAAGAATCAGTAAAAGGTGAGCATGTTTGCAACTACACTGCATATCAGGAAAGGGACACACAAACTAAATGTTAAACCTTTCAACGATTTTAGAGTCGGTGAGTGCGCCATGTTCAACGACCTCACCTGTTATCTCATGGCCCACGACGCAAGGGCTTGCAAATGGAAGCTCACCTTTTATTACATGCAGATCTGAGTGGCACACCCCACAGGCTGCACGCAGTTGATTGAAGCAAACATATCATTTAAGATATTAAGTGTTCATAAAGCGCACTAACACTTTAAGGTAATGATGGAAACGCTCATTGAGCAAGACAAGAAATATCATCTACTAGTCTCACATCCTATTTCTTCCCTTTTGGCTGCGTCATGCCTGCTTGCATCCAGCTAATTCACTATACAGTTTTTATGCAAGATAATTCCAGTTGTCTACACATATACACCTAGATTACTTAACTACGGTTACTATTGGGTTTTGACTATTCATGCATGATTGAAGTCATATATAGCAACCAGATAGTCAAATATTCTTGGAAAGAGTCACCTTCAGTTTGGTGATCTTCTAAACGAAACTAAATTCTTGGATATTCTATTTTCATGATGTTGACAGCTGATGTATAATAAAAGGAATAGAGGTATAGGAGGGAACAGATGCACCCTTGGTTTTGATGAGGATTTCATTAGCTTTTGGCCGGGGCATTTGGAAGTCTTCAATTGTGAGGGGTTTGTTTGGTTCCCAAAAAACAGCAGCGCGCATATAAGAAGGCCCTTCATGGAGGGGGTGTAATGTTGAGTACGATGATGTTGAAGTATCAGTGTTCGAAAATTTCACATGGGGAGAACCAGATGTAAATGGCCTCTTAACAAAATTAAAACGACACCATTTATTGTAATTATTCTCATTGAAGTAACTGCAATCACAAGAATTGTAGGCTGCTGAAATTGGGTTTAGTGAGAGTCTCCAACTATTGGCAACGGCTCTGCGGATTGAGTGAGAGCTGCGGTAAAGCGCCATATGGTGATGACACTACGATGGAGCTGAAACATAAACGTTTTAAACAGTCACTATAAGAAACTGGCATTTCAAGGAGTAATTCATATTATCACAACCTAAAAGTGAATAAAAATTAGAAACCATATACGATGTGAGTTACAAGAAAAAACATATTGCATAGGTAAACAATGAAGCCGGCAAAGAACCAAGAATGCTAATTCACTAATCAATTTTTATTTGGTATACAACACATTCAAATATCGTAGCCCAAAACAGCAGTGCAATAGTGAATAGACAAAATCATCAAACATGCTGCAAATAGCAAATAGTCTGATTTTGAATCTCATTAACAGCAAAAATGGAGTTAAATGCCAGAAACAATTATCTAAGATGCGAACAATTAAAATCAGAAGAAACTCTATAAATGATTGTCTTCCACTTTGCTTTGTGTCTGTTAGATTTCCATCAGAGAAAAAGTTTAAAATAAATCCCAATCCAGTGGTGGAAAAACAAAAAATTAAGTGCATCTGCTCCAGCCTTTTTTGCTTTAGGTCCAGTCAACCGGGCTACCCTATTTTTCTGTACAGCAAGCCAATCACTGGAAAGAAGTCAAAGCCACATTGCAGACACCCTATCTGAAACTTAAAAGACGAGTCTTGCAGCATAGTTTGACATGGTGCAGTAGCTGCATTTAATATTTTCTAAAGCATACGCAGGAAACTAGAAAACCTTATACACCACAATTACTTAGAGAGTAACGTTATTTAAATCAAGAACATATTCTTGAAAGAAGTCAAAAAGACAGATCATTGAGACTTTATAACTCAAATTACAGTCTCAGCAACCCTCTGACGGATTTGAACGAAAGAAGTCAAACATTAAAATTCAGAAAACTAATTCAAAGTTTCCATCCCAGATTACTGATAGATGAGATGATGTTGCTGAACGATTCAAGAAAACAATTTCAGGGAAAACTTACTAAAATTAGGAAGTTATGGAGAGCTTACAGAGTTCAATGCTGAGTCAGCAACGAGGTTCTGTGTCTATCTTTTTCTGTTTTGTTGGGTTTTATCGGTCTATTCCCTGCAATCTGTATCAAATTGGAGTTGTTTAAGAATTTAACGATCCCACCCTCCTTTATCGGGTTTATTATATTCAATTGCTGTCCAAAAAAGCTGATAAGCATCACTGACTTGTTTATTTGAACTCCTAAGCACCGTTTGCTTACGCTTGAACCAGGCTGGAGGGATAAGAGACCTCTCCTTGTGCCAAATTTGAACTCCGATTCTACTATTGTATAACCAACCCATTTCTAAGCGAGCTGGCCATTTTGGATGGCGCTGTTTGCCCATAGAGGTGGATCCTCTTTCTTAGCTCAGTTGAGTTCTCCTTTAATATCTTAATTTATGTTATGCTATTTTTTTTCTTTCAAGAATATAGAATAATCATAATTAATTGGCTACCTCCCATATACAGATGCTCCATTTGAATTAACTATTTTTAGGGGTATTTTTAAAAAATTTGATTATAACAGTGTATATGAAAAATTTTTATTATAAATTTTTTTTAAAATATTTGATATATTGTATGGATAAAATATTTTTTAAGTTATTTTTATTTGTATATTATTGTAAAATTATATTTGAAAAAGTGGCCAATCCAAACGAATTTTTCTTTAATGTATTATTAGTGTGTTTTTAACATAATTCATGTGTGTGCTTAACTAAAAAATTTGTGCTGAATGGCATGGGCAGAAAGAGAAAAGATGTGTAAAGTTACAAATTTGTCGATTTAAATTGGAGTTTCTGTACAAAAATTTATTGTAACTACGTGATTATATAAGGTAAATAGATAATTGAGAAATGTGCTAAAAAAATTCCTATATGCAAAACTCGCAATTCAAATATGCGAAAATGAAAAAATACAAAGGATGACACATTTTTACTGGAGGGGGAAAACTCGTTTGGATGGAGTTCTTTCTTTTTTAAGAATGAAAATACAGAAAGATGACACCCCAAACGTGGAAAACTGGTTTGGATTGGAGTTTTCTTTTGTTTTTTTTTTCATTTTCCTTTTTGTGCTAAAAATACAAAAAAAAAATGACGCATTTTTTTTACACCAAAATGGTTGTGAAAGCTTTATACATAGTAGAGATCTAGAGATAATCACATTGGTAAATCCCAAATTCTCCCGAAGTCTTATTCAATCCTTTAGTTATTTTTAGCTACAGGGAGAAAAGCCAAGAGACGAATATAGAAAGAATTCATTTTCAGTTCCTACTTTACTTCAAAAATTGTCACAATAAAATTTACTAGTAACCATATTGGGCTTTGTAAATAATAGTAACCAATTTGGACATCTTAATACACTAATGCAACAATGCATTCCAATTTGAAGTCCATTACTAAACTGGGTTTTAGCAAGCTTAAACTTGGCCCAGAATAAATGGCCCCGTGCATTGGCCCGCACCCGGCCCTTCTAATCTCCAATTAAGTTAATCCCAAAAGGATTTGGGCTTTCGGCAAATTTGTAGTCGTCCCCAACTTCTGAATACCCCTGTGATTGAAAGCTTATTTTAGTAAATCCGGTGAGTCGTACAATATTAAACGCTCGGTAAATGGTAAATCAAGTATGGTAAATTTTGCAAATGGCCTGATTTGTTTGGATAGTGTCTTATTTGCCAATTTTTTTTTTTTGTATTATCAATACATTTTCAACTATCTTTTTATCTCACATATATTATATCAAAAAAGCGCAACGCTATTTTTTTCACACAAAATTATCCCAAATAATCTGCTATCAAAACACACTCGATGTGAAGCGCCAATATTGCGGCTTTTTTAAGAGTATAATCAAGATGATTAATTTGCGTCGAGTTCAAATTGATTCATTTATTTTTGTAGGCAAGGATTGAATAAATTGGTTGAACGGAGAATTTAATTTTCTTGTATTGGCCAAGATGCATTCATTGCAGAACAAAACACGAGAGACCAAGAAAGGGGAAAAAAAAACATGGCGGATTGCAGAAATTTTTGTTGGGTGGTGAATCTTAAAGTTGTGAAACGTAGTAGAAATTGAAATTGAAATTGAAATTGAAATTGAGGACGAGGTCATACACAAATGCATAAACAGATCAAATTTTGTCTCTTCTTTTGGAGTGTTTGTTTCTTCTAGGATGAGTGGCAATTTATGTCAAAATCCAGTTCCCTCATGACACGGCCTAAAATACCAAACACTACAAAATTTTAATTTTTTTTATTTGCTCTTTACACTATGTATATACTTTTTATAAAATAAACTACGTACTCTCTTTAAAAAAAATATATTAATAATTTTGCAGAAGATAATATAAAATTCATTGGCCTCCAAATTTCTAATAGCTAAGTGACCATTAGGGCTTTTGTTAGACTATCAATTTTTTTTTGTTTTTATTCCTTTTATAAGGTTCGAAGTCACTGTCGAATTAGAAAAGCAAAAAAAAAAAGAAAAAAAAGGAGAGAAACCCTACTTTTCTAAGGTGTAGCTTTTTTCTTTCTGGTCGGAAAAGAAAAATATTTTTCAGTGAGTGAAGGGTGAAATTTAAGTAGGTAGGAGGTGAGAGCATTCGATTCTAAAACTTTTAATTTTTAGATTTTTAACTTTAATCACTAAATTAAATCGTCTTCAACATTTTAGAAAATATAGTGTGATTTTTTTAATTAAATTTTTTAAAAATATAAGTAGGAGAACTCGAATCAGAAACCTCTCCCTCTCTCTGAACCGCCTAACCCATAGGAAAAAAAAATAAGGAAAGAGTGTTCTACATTCCCAATCCTCTAGAAATGTAGGAGGAAAAAGGAGAGCCGCAAACTTATAGACAAGAAGAAGAAAACGTGGTTGGTTGGAAACCTCGGGCCTTGGCGGTTTCGCCACTCGTTCCTCACGGACTTGTACCACATGCGACTATAATGATGGACTCCTCTGCTTCCATGGTAGCCATGCATCGGTTTTTTTTTCCTCTGCCTAATTTTACTTTTCTATTTTCTTGCACAGGTGACTGGAACTTCTACCAAATTTTCTTCCCCAACCAAAAGTTTCAAAACAGGTCACATGTAGCAAAAATGCACAGCTTCTAAAGTATTGTGAAAGATGCTATGTGGCAATATGATATAGGGAAGTCAATATTTGTATGATTCAATCACAACCACAAAAGTTGGAAAGAGTTCAAAATCTAAACTTATACAAGTCCCACATGACATTGATGGAGAATTTATTGATACACTTGTCATGTAAATGGAAAGAGAGCTTAGGAAGCTTGAATTTAAACATTAACCTAACACGAATTTGATTAAGACTTCTCTTCCAAATATTATGAATGTTATTTAAGATTTTTCTAGTGCACATGAAAATGTTAGAATGTTAGAGATCCTACTTCTCTTACACGGCCTATTTCATTGTCCCACACAATAAACATTGGTAGAGTTTTACATCCAAATATAGACCAAAATCATGTGCTCGTGCTCACAAAATTAGAATTCTTTGTACTGCTATTTTTAGGAGTTTTTGTAATAAATTGTATTTTAGCGATTTGATATATATGATATAAAAAAGTGATTGATAAATGTGTTTACACAAATAAGGTTGCTTATAACATTATTGTTGCGATATGAAAAATTTTTTTTTTTACAACAATGGTAACTATTTAACACTATTGCACCCTCCGAATTTTTGAAGAACAATAAGCACTATACTTCTTGATTAAGTCGGGAGATGTCTTTGCGTAGGGAAGAGCTTTAAGGGGGTCTTTTTGGCCATTGGACCAAGACTCAATGGTTTATTGTTGCGATATCACGTATAGCTTAGGCTTTTGATGAGCAACAACTACATTAGAAGAAAGGCTTAGAAAGTTTAACTTTCCATGTTGGGTCGAAAATTTGTCATTTATTTTTCTTAGAAAGTAGGCACTAAATGAGTCTGGTTTTTGGAATAATCAAGGTTAACCTTGATAAATAATTTGGTTGGAATGCTTATTGAAACTTGTCAAATATGTCATTCAATTCGATTCAATGTTTGATTAAATCACATGATAGTAGTGACCAAAATATAACTTTCCGTCGTGTTAAGGTAGTTAAGAAAATTCTTTTGAAGCTTCCATTTGTTAAAATACAGTCCTCTAATGTTTAAAAAATCAAAAAAGAAAAAAAATTTAGGGATGATAGTGGGTTGAATATCCTCAAAAAACTTTCTTATCAAATCCTAACTCATATATCTAAATCTTTTACCAAATACTATCGGATTATCCTACCGATTTTAATTCTTATTACCAAACCCTCTCATTTTAGGTTCGGATCATTCATCGGTACCTTCTACCCGTTAATCTGAATAATTTCCAAAAAAAAAAAAAGAGAATTAGCTTTTATTTTATTAACCTAAAATCAATACATATCATGTTAAATCAGCACACTATGTTGAATTTTAAGCTTTAATAGAATTATAGAGAAATTCAATATTTTATGATGAATAAATTTAATAGTTTTTCAAAAAAAGATTCAAACAATTATCTCATAGTTCTCAACAAGGATTTGTATAGAAAGTGAATACAAACCAGAGAGAATATGCAAGTTTAACAAAGGTATTAATTCCTTTTCACACACATATTGTATGTTGGGTACCGGATATGGAATTATTAGGATTCTCCTATCAAATCTTATTGGATTATCTGTTAGTAGCTTCTCGTAAATATCAAATTCTGACGGATTATCCATCAACGTCCAGATTCTACCAGATCAACTATTCGCGGGTATTAAATTTTACCCTATCCGTTATCATCCCTAAAATAGAATTGTATACAAATCCAACAAAAAGATCCTTGCATATATCCATCCATAATCTTTTATATGAACGGGAAAAAACAAAAACATTGCGCTGAGAGTCGATTATTGTAATATATAGCTTAACACAAAAATATGCGTGCAAGATGGGTTGAGACTTGAGAGGCCAACAGGCTACAACTTAACAAGCCTCCATTTTTCAACAACTATTCTTCTTTCTTTTAACTGCAGGCAGAAAAGAGGGAGATAGAGAGAGATGAGAGGAGAGAAACAGATAGAAATGCGTGAAACCTCAGAATAAAATTAGAAAAAATATATTAATCCAACTTGATTATCAATTTTTATTTTTAGCCCAGATTATTTGTATGATTCTTGAGCTTTATCTGACTGAATTAGAGAAAATCTATACAAGTTCAGAAGCTTCACTGGTGCGTCCCTTTTTTGCTCTTTGTACAAATACATAGAAAGTTTATGCCTTTTGCCTTTTTTTTTGTTATTATGCTTTGGTTTTCAGCTCAGATTTCATCATCGTATTTTTTTTACCTGCTTTTTCTCTTCTTCTTTTTTTTTTGATAGGTGTGCATAATTTCATTTATTGCTGTACTAGAGAATCATTTTTCATTTTTCTTTTTAGAATTTTTTGTGGGGTGGGTTGAGATGGTGAATCCATGGCAATGCTTGCTATGATCATCAGTATTGTAATTTAAGTGAAGTTCTTTTGTTGGTTTTTACTACTTTCTTAGTATTGTTTGAATAAGGTGAGATGATATTACTTACGCTTGATAAAATAAATAGTTAAAAAAGAAATAAGCTGATTAACATCTTGCTTGGAAACGTTGCATTTGGTCATCTAAAGATTGCTTTGCCTTTTAGCATTGTGCCAAGATTAAGTGAACCAACCAGCTCAGTTTTAGCTCATCTAATCTAAAGATATCCAATCTTTCTTTTTTGGATACTATGTTAGTGTGGAGAGGGGGAAAAGGGGGTTGACTTCCCTAATGATGAGAATTATTTGGATGTCGATGTCTAATTTGGAGAAAAACTGTTTCTTTATGCTGTCTGTTGCAATCTATTTCCGAGTGTAAAATTTTGCCTAATGAGCTAACCTTGTTTTTCTTTTCCCTTCTTCTGAATGCATTGCAGAGCTGGCTTTGATATTGGGGAAGGATTCATGGATGCCTCCTTAATTTTGGTATGCGGGTTCGCTGGCAGTTTGAATTCTGCTGCATACTCTAATTAATTTCCACCTTTGTGATCAATTTAGCCGTGCAATTGCTTGAGGGGGCTGCCGTAAGAATGGGAATGTGTATTCTGGTGCAGTAGTGTTATTTGCTGAAATGTAAATGAACTCTGGTTTGTGTTCTATGAATTCTGAGGTGATTCTTTTAAGTGTGTTGTTGCTGGCATTGTGAAGTTGGAATTACTTGCGTCTATCGTGAATAAGATAGTAATTTGTTGGGGATCGATTAGGTTCAATTGGGTAGGTTGAGTGAACAGGAAAAGACCTTAGGGAACGTGGTGAAAAGGGTTTCTTGTTTCAGGAATGGGATTGCCTCAAGTGTCTTCCAGCAAAATTGCTGAGGAGGTGACTGTATCATTACGCACATTGGCACAAACTCCACCTCGATTAACGGGTGCGAGCTATGATATGAATGAATTGCACATTGGTCGTCCAAGCAATCATATGCTCGGGGATCTCTCTTGCACTTTGTCAAGGGAGGTTTCAAACAATGCTGATGTCGGCAGTGCACATAAAGATGGCATGGCCAACACGCATAGATTAAGAGTTGGTACAGTAGAAACTAGATTTTTGCCATTTAATGGTGGAAGGATTGCTCAGACTCCTGCTTCAAGGATTGTGGGATTCGATTCAACTGGATCAAATACTACTCATCCTAATGTTGGTGTTTTTGAAGGACATAAATCTGCTGTTCCTTTTTCAACCAGTGTCATTGGTACCACTGAGGCAACTGGTTCTCTGGTTCGGAAACAGTTGTTTTCTCCTTTGAATGGCTTGCTTTTACCAGATGAATTTAATGATAGGTGCATAGACCCTGGAAGGGACATTAACAGGATGGATTCTCTGTTGTATGGTGAAAATTATGGGATCAACTTGCAAGAACATAAAATAAGTAATGTAAGCAACTCCAATCATGGCCATACCTTGTTTTCATCCAAATCTAAGTTTCTTGAATTCATTCATACTCACAATCAACATAGTGGGACAAACTCTAGCATCATTACAGATGGCCCTCTGTTTGAAGATGCGAAAGGTCATCCTGAAATATTTTATTCATCTTCCCCTGGAGTAAGTTCTTATGGAAAATTGCCTAAATTAAGGTCTCAAAATGGGGCGATAGACATAGTGCAGGAAAAAGTTGTGTCACCATCATTGTCTCTGTCACCTCTTGGACCCAAGTCTTCTAGAAGAATGAGAACTTTGGAAGAGTATGAGGAAATGTTGGAACTTGATGAAAATTGTTTAACCTTGAAGGATATACGACAGTCACTTGAAGGAACTATCTGTGCCATACCATCTTCTCAAACAGAAAAGGATTCTAAAATGGCATGTGAAACATTTGAAGATATTGATGTTTTTCAAATGAACTTAGAGCAATTCACTCCTGAAAGTATAACTGCTACTAGAGGTAACTTGGGATGTGACTCAGCATTTACAAACCAATGTGCCAAATTAGGTAGGAATCTCAGTGGATTGTCTGTTAAAAGATCCTTGGTTGGTTCATTTGAGGAATCACTGTTATCTGGTCGTTTAGCATCTGGGATTCCGTCCCAGGTAAGTTTTCATGTTAAAACTCATACATCAGTTGTGTCTCATGTACTTTTCCATATACTCCCGATGTCAGTTGGCAAGTTCTTTGTTCAATTAGGCTTTTATGCTCTACCTCATTATACCCCACTCTGAACTTTTTATGCAGAAATTTGATGGTTTCCTTGCGGTTCTTAATATTACTGGAGGAAGCTTCTCACCCCACCCACAGAAACTTCCATTTTCTGCGACAAGTGTGGATGGTGATAACTACTTACTTTATTATTCATCAATAGATTTAGGAGGGCAGTCGTCTCCTAATAAGTACAAAGCCCCAACAATGAAGAGGAGCTTTAGCAGCAATGGCTCCCCAACAGAAAGAAGTCGCTTGCGTGTTCCTATGAAAGGGCGTATACAACTGGTGATTCTTGTCCCTTAATGTTTTTGTATCTTGTGGATGAATATGTTGTACGTCTGCACCAGGTGACGTCCCAATGGCAAAGCAATTATATACTGTTAAAACATGCAAATATGCTCCTACAGTAAGTTCAAGTGATAAATTATGAAGATCAAGTTACAGATAAAATTGGAAGGTTGTGAGACCACTCATGTCTATCATGATTTTGAGTTTGTGGTTATTGTTTCCTAGCTGTGAAGTTAGGACTTCTGACCTTAAAGTCTTAACATGATTTGTCCGATAGTTCTTTAAAGCCTAATTTCAATGAATAACTGCAATACTTATTGCTTGTAATTGAATTTGCAACTGCTGGTTTAGTTTTATAGATTATTCAACGGGAGTGAATAAACTAGTTAAATTGATTATGACTTATGTTCGTACTGGCTATCTGTTTACATCTATTAGTTAATTAGCAATCAACTTGGATTCTGAGCAATGTGAAATTATTCTAGAAACGAGAAAGTGGAGACCAAGTATTCAATGTCATTTTTTTTTTCAAATAGATGTACTCGTTTATTAACATGTTACCCCTAAATAAGGAAGATGGACTTCATGAGAGCATTTCCTAGTTCCTTATTCTTTGCAAAAATTCATTAGCACATTATTCTGAAGTTGACCATAAACATAATTGAATAAACTTATGCGAATTTCTCCAAGTTGATAAGTCAATCTGCTTAAAAAAATCCACTCTCCTAGGAAATCAAACTGGGAGTTTTCTTGTGCTCTGTGGTCTCACTCAGTTCAGACCTATTTGTACCTGGATATAAGTGACTAGAAGGAAGAACTTGAACAATAGTAAAAACCTTGCATATGTGCTGTGAAGGTTGCAATGTAAAAGTCTCTCAACTTCCTCCATATATTGTTGCATAGAACCATTTCTTAACTTTTTCTGTTTCTTTTTCCTTTTTAACTTTGCATCTGTTTCGTCATCTAGCTACTGTTGTGATTCCTGATTGGTTTAGCAATACAAATACATGAAGATTATCATTATTCACCATTGTAGAAAGTTTTTAGCTCTCATTTCTATTTACTGTTACTTCTCATTCCATGATTAAGATCTAGATCTAATTTCGTGCTTCAAGGTATTGATATCTTACCATGTGAGTTGAAATGAACTCTGTTCAGATGAAATCCTTGAGTATAAGAAAACACAATTTTGAATTGTCTTTGGAACTTAAAAGGTTTCTTGTGGACTGTGCTGCTAGCTGCTAAACATTTAGTTGTTTTCTTCTTGCGTAGATGCTCTTGGCTGTTTCTTTATTTAAGTTGATAATTGAATTTCCATTTGCAGGTTTTGAGCAATCCAGAGAGAACACCCATTCACACATTTGTTTGTAATTACGATTTAAGTGACATGCCTGCTGGCACCAAGGTACTTGTGGCTTTCATAAGCTAATCGAAAACTTAACATTAGCATGCTCTTCTCTGTTTTTTACATCAGTACCTTTGTTCTTGTTTGCTTTTGTTGTTGAGATGGATTTGTGTTTAGTCATTTACTTGGTCTTCTACTCAGGTTTTGCTTAATAAACTAAGTTGAGATCAATCTGCTTGTTTACCTTTTTCCCCTCCTCTGAAACGAAGCTTTTATTGCTGATGAGCATATCACTTTTAGTCATTGAGAAGTGTAGACATCATAATTCACTTACTGGTTCTCGAAATGCTCAGTTGATGGAAGCTGTATTTCTTAATAGAGAAGTAGGTTGCTTCCAGTCAAGAACAGACTGGCAGATAGCTCTTCTGATTATCTTCCATGCTGCTGTTAATTGTGAATTAGCTGACTGAGCATTTTGACAGTTTCTATTATCCTTGATTAGTACATGTACATGATTTATTGTCAGAAAAAGGAAAGAACAAAAAGACAAGGTTTCTTGACTAGTTATATCTTGAATTGATCTTACCTCCATGGTTTTTGTTAATTGCTGTATTTTGACTAAGCAGATTCTTTATCATGCATATTTGGAGGTGGTTGTCATGAGTAAAGAACATAGAATTACCAAATTTATCTATTTCATCAATAAACCTTTGCAGACATTTCTACGCCAAAAGGCTACTTTAGCTTTAGACAGAAGGAGATCTGACTTGAAAAAAGAGGGCAAGTCACCTACAACTGCAAAAAGTGGTGATTCTTTACAGCATGAAACAGTGCTTTCTGGTTCGGATGGAGTTCATCTGGTAGAAAGATCAGATATTAAAGAACATAGGGGCAGTATAGAGTTGGAGAATGTACCTACTGTACCATCTAGTGTTACTGAAAGCAATTACGCAAATGGCACTTCAAAGGTCAATGACAGTACTGCATGTCCTGGTGTTCTCCGTTATGCTCTACATGTCAGATTTCTGTGTCCACACCCAAAGAAATATTCCAGAACATTTCAGAGGTGCAAGTCTGATACTGCTGCTCTGCCTGTGAGAAACAGAATGGACATTGAAGGTGAGAGGCGCTTCTATCTGTATAATGATTTGAGGGTGGTGTTCCCTCAGCGTCATTCAGATTCTGACGAGGGGAAGGTATGTCTAAAAGTCTATCTCTAGTGTGTGATGTTCTGCTTTTGATTGGTGGTTTTGTCCATAATTAGGATGACACAACTGAAGTAAATTGCTATAAGAGAACATGACCTTCAACCTGAATCAAGAATTCAGTAGGGAAAAGCAAAAATAGTAATCTCACTGTTTCTTTTTCAAATTTTATATGTCTAAGCTGAAGATGTATACCTGCTTTGAAAGTATTTGGTTTGTTGCAGATAAATAACTATATTTAGGAATTGGGACTGTAACTGTAACTTGCCTGAGGACAAGATAATTGGTGAGGTTAAAACTGAATAATATGCTAGATAGCCTGAATTATACTAATTCTAATGTTACTGAAAGCATACACAAGTTGTTGTTGAACTCTTGTTCTCAATTATCTATTACTTTGTGTTCTAAATCCCCCTTAATTCATGTTTTTCTTTTTCTTGATTTTTCACATGCTAACTCGTTCAATTTTTCATTCAAATATCAAGTTTACCATCTTCTGGGCCATGACTAGCTATATTGTTGTAGTCTGTTTTGAGCATGATACCTTCTATCTATGACATAGTAGTAGTTACTGGGAGTGGCCTTTGTCAATTGGCTGTGAGCCTTATTTATGCAATCATCCAGATAATTTCTGTGGATTTGTTTATGATTCTGTCATGCACAATTGAATTTTATAATTTGCACTTAGCAGTTGAGCATGAGAGAATTACAAGCAAATTCATAGAAATGGGCATTATCTGGAAGGATGCATGCATTTTGACTCCGAAAAACTTATTTTCTCTGCTGCAACATGAATTGTAGTGCTCTAAAGAACACTAAGCATGTATGATAGTAGTTTTTACTGATTGAAATGCCAGACCTACAGGACCTCTACTAGTCAATGTACTCTTTGTTGCTAGTTAATGCGAGTCTTTCACATCTGAGAATATTTAAGACTGTCTAACTGGTTTTCAGTTTGGCATTGCAGTTGCATGTGGAATATCATTATCCATCTGATCCAAAGTACTTTGACCTTGACAACTAGAAAGTCCTGTTAAGTTACCAACTGATGTAGCTTTTCTTGTAAATATCAGTACATGTATCTTCTTGGCCATTTACAGACATGGCCATAGCCCATGTCACCTGTAAATCCATCAGAATAAATAGATCATTCAGTCTAGTGAAAGAATTGTAAACAGTGTAGATAAGCTTTCATGCTCCTTTGAAAAAGGACTAAATCAAAGCTAGAAAGTGACACTTCATCACCTTCTCATCATGGTGAAAGTCCTCCTGGCTGATATGTTTAGGTGTATTGCTCAATTTACTGTGTAGGAAAAATTTGTACCCATACCAACATTGTACACAGATTCTTTAATCCTTGCACATTGCATTCAAAGCCCTTTTATTTTGTACGTTTTACCAAATTTGCTGGCTAAGTTTGTGTATACTAAATTTAAGCACATTCATACTCATATTCCTTTCAATTGCCCATTCTATACTCCTATTTGACAATGGTCAAAAGAAAGAAACAATAGTTTGACAATAGTTTCTTTCTTTTGACCATTGTCTTCTACCAATTAAAAAAAAAAAGGAAACAAACTTTTGTCAGATTGTAGTGCCCTCACTGAACTGCAGGAACCATCAGCATGGTGAGAAAATTTTTTGTTGAAAGATCCAAACCAAACTAGATATTGAGCTAATGGTGCATTCCTCCCAAGTAGCTGGTGTAGAACTCTCTTTTATTCTTCTTAATTTTACTTAGAAAACTTGGCCTACGTTTATACGAGAATGTTAATTAAACAAAAAATAAATAAATAAATTTGCAGATTATTCAGAATAATACATGACGTTTTCTACTTTGTAAATGTAATACATGACGTTTTCTCTTTGTACTTGAAATGGAGAGGCAGAAAATAAGAACTCTGCAAGTTAGTCTTTTTCTTTTTCTGCAACTTTCACTTGAATATCAAGATGCAGGTCACCCATGCATGCAAAGAAAAGTACAAACATGGGAATGGAGTCGAAGTGTTCGAAAAGAATGGACAAACACAACTGATCATAGCAAGAAATGAAAACGTTCAAAAGTTCATTTTACCACCCTTGGGAAAAATAAAAAAAGAAGATGGTTCTGTTTTCATAAAAGATGGGTCCTTTTTTTTTTTTCATGCAAACTTGCTATGCTTGTATTGAATGGAAAAGAGAGCACATGCCGGAGGGCAATGGGCTTTTTGTAAGCTCCATTTTTGAAGCATGCAACCTGTTGGAGGAAAGATCTTTTGCAGGCACCAAAATTGCTATAAAAGCATTGATTTGCTGGTATCAGTCATCTATTCCCAATGCATTTTTAGTTAAAAGTAAAAGATCTCTTGAAGTTGAAGGGACAGTTGGCTTAATAAACAATAACATGAAAGGCTCCCCTCTTAGATTATGAGTAGAAACTAGAAATCAATTGATTTCTATCTTTTTCATATGCAAATGAAGTTTGGAAGCTATTGGATTTTGTGGCCTAATAGCTGAAAAGAAATGGGATTTTCCAGTTCCAAAGAAAATTAAATTAATTAAAGTTATTAAACACTAAAATCTTTGCAGTGCTATTGGATTTTGTTTAAGCCCTCAACACTTGAATTAGCTTGAAAATGGATCTTCATCATCTTTTACTTTTGTCCTGAGTAAACCCCTTCTCTAACGTCTAAATGATCCTGAAGGCTAAAAAGGAATCTCATGACACTATGAGATAAAGAAACAGAAGGGTTACATGAAACAAAATAACCATTCCACCTTATCACTATCTTCTTTAAGTTTCTTATATCATTCATGTGTCAAAAAAACAAAGATGTATTGGCTTACATGATGCAGCTTTTCTGTTAACTCCAAACCCCGTCTTCAGATTTTATGTATAGTATAGTATAGATATGTAAGTTTGGTATTATTCTTGCAATTGGCCCAAAAACTGACATTATGAATCCCAACAAAGATGCTAACTCATTGCCTCTATGTCTCAAAAATATCTTCAAAACTGTATATAATGCTTCAAAGTGGATAAGTTAGTCCCTCTTCTTTATTTTTGCAATCTTGGCTTCGAATCCTCTGTCCCCAAAGTAGCCTCTGTCCCTTATTTGTACAGCTGCCACGTGTCTTTAGTCTTTTGTTAACCCGAACTCAAATAAACCGATAATAATCGATTTACAAGTTTACTCAAAATCAATTAAAACAGATAATTCAAAACTTTTTTTATTTTCTTTTTAACAAAAAAGAGTCTTGTTGATCATAAACATAGAAATTAACTAAAACTCTTCTTTATTTTTTACCCTAAATCAATAAAACTCTTTTTTACCACAAATAAGGGACAGAGGCTACTTTGGGGACAGAGGATTTGAAGCCTGCAATCTTTGTTTGTCTGAACATTTGAAAATGACAAAGAAAAAAGTCTAGCATTGATTTGGTCATGCTCAGCGCTTTTAAATGAAGCCCATGAATATATTATCTTATATCTTACTGTATATAAAGGGAGAAGAAAGGGGTACGGTGTAAAATTTCTTTTGTCACTTTTTTTTTATTTATTTATCCTTCCACTGAAAAGCTAAAAAGTAGATTCTAATAACTGCCAATAACTTCTCTTTCTTTTTTTTTTGTTTAACAATAAAAAAAAAATCACATTACACAACCTGACAAAACCTTTTAACTGCTCATTATTTTTTTCTTTTAATTTGCGCTCTATGTACCCTCACACTAAAAAGCTAATTAGTAGATTCCAATAACTGCCAATAACTCCCTTTTTCTTTTTTTGTTTAACAATAAAAAAAATCACATTACACTACCTAATAAAACTTTTTTAATAACTGCTCATTATTTTGTTCTTTTAATTTACACCTAGTATATATAGGGACAGACAAACACCTCTAGAAATAGCTCCAACAAAACTTTTTTAGTTCTTCTTCAAATCATAATGACACGCCATTTTTCACGTAAGAACTAGTTGCACTAAATTCGTGCCCATGTTTTGGTAGACTGATCCAGTTCCCCACATCCCACACCTTTGTTCGCCTATAAATACCCCCCAAAATTCGGCATCCCAAATTCATATCCTAGATCTACAGTTACAGATTAATTGTATCCTGCAACTGATGGTAAAGAACATATTAGTAATTGTTGGTTCATCTTGCTTAAGTTCAAGAAAACTCTGAAATGGAAAACGTTGAAGCCAAGCACATCCATAACTCAACTCTTAAAACCCATAAACTTTCCTTTATGGCCCAAATTTGCTTGAGGCTTTTGGCCACCGTAGCCACCCTTGCTGCAGCATGGATTATCCTCACTAGCAAGCAAACTGTTGCGGTTTTTGGGATGGTTGTTGATGCACGTTATAGCTACTCTCCAGCATTCAAGTAAGAAACACTAGTACCATCTCTAACCATATTTTCTATATGCATTGCTGTATTTGGATTTCATAGATGAATTTGTATATATGCCTGAAATTATTATTTCGCGAATGTGCAGATTCTTCGCGTATGCCAATGTCATCGTGTGTGCAGTCTCGGCTTTATCCTTGCTTCTTCTCCTCGTCATTAGTTACAAATCTCTGGTTGGAATGAAGTTTTTCTACTTTTTCCTCCATGATTTGGTATGTCATGATAGAAAATTTTGGTGATCATTCATGTTACAGTACTATAGTGTTTTAATTCCAAGAAAAAAGAAAGAAAGAAAGAAAGAAAGAAATTGAACATGTTGAACTTCTGAGTCGGTTTTCGAATTTTGATGATTTTTTTTTGACAGATGGTGGTTACCCTACTGATGGCCGGATGTGCAGCAGCAACTGCAATTGGATACGTTGGACAACATGGGAACAGCCATACTGGTTGGATGCCAATCTGTGACAACTTTGGCAAATTCTGTAGAAAAGTTGCTATTTCTGTGGCACTCTCCTACTTTGGTGTCATGGTGTATCTCCTCCTCACAATCATATCAGCTGTGAATTCTAGGTGGATTCAAGTTTGAAGTTCTTAGTACTTGTAATAGTTGAAGAAGATAATATGTTTCGTGTGATTTATGTTGCTGATGTCCAGGATCAATGCTGTAGGAGTTGTGTAATTTCAGTTTGTTTGCCAGCAAAATGCTTCTGTATCTTTTGTCTCTCTTCTACTTATGGGAACAAAAATGTGAAGTCTTGTGGTGCAGAGAATTGCTGACAGCGTATTTATTGTCCTTTTACCTTCTGGAGAAAGTTTTAACAGAAAAGAAAAAAAAAGCAAAGAATATATATACAAGAGTGGAAGAATTTTATAATTAATTTGAAAAAATAAGTAGATAGTTTTGTTTTAACTGAAAAGAAAAGAAAGTAAACGTCATATATATATATATATATATATATGCTGTAGGAATTCAAGAATAAAATGTTCTGTTTCTTGTAATCAAATTTAAGGAACGCAAAATTTTAATTGGAAAGGCGAGGTACATTTTTTGTGTCATTTTTCCTATTTAAAAAACTAGTCTAATATAAAAATAAAAAAATTATCAGTATTAAACTAAATAATAAATGTAAAATAAAATCTTTAATCCAGCACTCAAAATTTAACTTATCGACCAAAATATGATTTCATGAGTTCAACAAATAAAGCATTCAAAGCCAAGGAGACCTTAAGGTTGAAACTTAAGAGTGCTTGGAGGCCTTTATTCCATGGTGTGGTTAGTTGTAATCTTATAAAAAGAACAAATAAGAATTCAACACTTAAATTTCAGTATTCACAAAAAGAATATTACCAAAGAATAAGAATTCAACATGTACTATTTTTTTTTTTTCAGTATTCAATGTGTACTTAAAATTAAAGCAAAAAAAAAAAAAAAGAACTTAAACACTTAGTGTGCACATCTCAGATTCCAATCCTCAATCTAATTAACCAAAGGCTAGTTAAATATTTACCCCTCCTCTGCTGAAAAAAAAAACCAAAAAAAAAAAACATTTCAACCATCCAACCTTAATCTACCAAATAACTAGTACCCCGAAATATAATCAGCCCAAACCTGATTTGTGGTAATCCACTTCCCCTCTTTCTCGCTTATGAGTTCCACTTGACTGTAACTTCCTTACTCACTTCTCCCGTATCTAGAGCTTCAAAATTCACAAGTTAGTTTCTTCAACTTCAGGAGGAAGTTCCCAAAAGTTCTTCAATGGCAAATTACAGCCCACCTCACATAACTAGTAATCGTTTCTTTGGGGCCCAAATTTTCTTGAGACTTTTAACCACCGGAGCCACCCTTGCTGCATCATGGCTGATCCTCACCAGTAAGGAAACCGTTGTGGTTCTTGGAATGCAATTTGTTGCTCGTTACACCTATTCTCAAGCTTTCAAGTAAGTAAGATTCACACACTACACACACACAAGCAAAAACAGTAGCTAAGACCCTTTAAAATTTGAAGCAAATAATCATCTGTAGTCCTTTATATTGAAATATTAAGTAGCAAAATATGTGCAGGTTTTTTGCATATGCAAACATTGCTGCGTGTGGATTCTCGGTTTTATCCTTGTTTTCTGTGCTACTCTTGAAGCCAAGGACATACTTCGTCATGTTTCTGCATGATTTGGTAAGTTATGTTTAGTTCTTCAGTGACCAATTTTTAGGCTTTTTAGCGACGAATCTTGATAATACTCGGTTGTATTTTCTGTACCTTTGACCTCTTGTTGGTAAAATGTGAAGGTACATCAATAATGCTATGAGGAACACTCATGGTTTAGGATTATATGCACAGATAAGTTTGGTGTGTTATGTTACTACGTGATATGCTTTTAGCCATGGAATTTGGCCACCCAAACTAGTGAAGTATATGCATTGCTATATTTATATGTAGCAAGGAAAAGCCATGGCTCAAATCAAATTCAAGTTTCCATCCTCTAATATTGTTTAGGTGTTGATTTTAGACTCTTCTATTCAAGAGTTGGATTTGGTGCGAAAGTTTGAGTTTGGTAGGCTAAAGTTAATTCAATTTAGGGTTGAATGAAAATGTTTGAGTTTTCAAGCGAGTACACCTTCTTTATCTATATATTGTGTGCTTATCCTGACCCTCCCTTACAACAAGATAGAAAAATCATGTATATTCTTTTGGTGCCATACTACAAAATCGAAACAAATGGCCTTTCTAATGTTAAAGATGTCTTGATGGTTGGATTCTTGGCAATTGAAACAATTGTTAGTATTTCTTTAATTCTTCTGATAGTTTTTGCAAGATTAATTACTTAAAACACTTCAAAAAAAAGTTAGCAAATGTGGTGGATTTGGACAGATTATGAGCACATTATTGATGGCCGGATGTGCAGCAGCAACTGCTATTGGATGGGTAGGGAAATATGGGAATAATCACATCGGTTGGACTGCAGTTTGTGACCATTTCAAAAATTACTGCAACAGAGCGGCTTATTCTGTGATTTGCTCCTACGCTGCTGTCATTCTCTATCTCCTCCTCACCATCATCTCTGCAAAAAAATCAAGAAATGTCCAAGACTGAACTACTTGTACGTAGCATGGAAGAAATTAATATGGCAGAAAATTAGGTATTTGGTGACTTTTATGGGACAAAAAGAAATTCCGTGCCTCTTTGTCCAATATGAATTGGGTAACACTACTGCTTTTGATATGTTAAAACTACTTTTTAGAGTTTGGGTTGTACAATTTGCCTCCTACATTGCCTATATTATCAAAGGCAATATGTAATCTCAAAACAGGATTTTGTTGCTTAGTAACTAACCCTCGAAATTGTTACTGAAATTGACAAACAATCTCTAAACAACTAGTTTTCATTTCCTCAGTTTGTTTCCCTCTTTTAAGCGTAGAAAAATTCAAAAGATTTACGCATCAACTTTGATTGCTGTTACTACAATCTATCCGAGGCCAAAAAAATGTTCAAAGTGAAGCTAGTTTGATGCCACAATTTCAAAAAAAAAAAAAAGAGCATTAATTCCAAGTTAGAGAAGCCATTCATTCTTGAAAATGCATTAACCAAGTATTCCCACACGTTAAAAAACCCCCAAAAAAATGGAGGATGAATTTATTGCGATGTCAATTGGTCGGGTTAGAACGCTTTGTCTCCATCAAATTCTTATTGCGATTTGAAGTATTTTATAGAGTGTGGAACGTTAATCACTTCAGTGAAAGGGAATAGAGGAGTAGAATGACCTACACGACATGCCATATACCTACTATGACATGTGATAAAGCCAACAGTTAATTATGTATAAGAATTCTCCTTTGGACCGAAAGGGGATAGAAGACGGAAATCCAACAGCAAAGGCAATGAAAGAACAACCAAAGGAGGCTTAAAAATACACCTAACATAGGTAGGTAATTACCTGCATTTGGCAAACGGTGGAGGCTATATATAACATAGATGCTTGACAAGGACTTGTATTCGTTCAGTCTTGGTGATCTTTTGACCAATTTGCACATACACGTATACCATTCCTAGCTGTTAATATTTCTTCCAAAATTTTTTAAAACATTTAATAATTTTTAAGAGATAATCCTTGGCTAATTTTTAGTGGACTAATATAGTTTTACGAAAGCATTAAATATCATTTGTTTGCCTATTTTTTCATGTAGACATGAAATGAAACGTGTACGGCAACCAAAATGTATGTAATTGTGTGTTGAAAACCGTTGCATGCATTGACAAAGAGCCACACATAGAAGCAAGAATTTTGATGTAATATATATATATCATGATTAAACTACTTTTTTTTTTTTATTCTAAGCACCTAATTGATAATTCCATTCTCTAGAGGTGGTGGCAGATGCATGAACCCTCTTGAAAAATAAAATTTTTTGTGTTTTGAACAAGCTAAAGATACTAGTTTTCTTATGTTCATTGACAAATAGAAACACATGTAAGCAAGGATTTTCATGTAATGTATCATTATTAAACTACCTTTTGATTTTGAGCACTTGAAGATGCAAGAATTCACTTGAAAAATAGAATTTCTCGAGCAGTTGATATTCGCTTGATTAATGAATGTTCTTATCAATTAAGTTGAAACTCGAAAAATGTTGACATTTTCTTATTAAACAAAATAGGGTTAGGCTTTAATGTTGGGCCTGTGGCCTCCCAAAACTATGGACGAAGATACTCAATTCAGTCAGCCTGGTAAAATTTGCCCAATTGGAAACACTAATTGAGTAAGGCCGATTCGAAGCAGTTGTAATGTAGGGTGCAATCAACCCCCCTCCCTTTCCCCCTCAAGCAATTAAAATTAATTTTAAAGGGCTTTATCTTATTTAAATAGTTCTCATAACAGAATTCTCTAATATCTGAATATATTAGAGTAATTTATTTTTGCATACAAAATTTTGGTTGTGATTTCGTGCAATTTTATACACGTATTGTATTTATTACAGTATTTAATGTATAATTACACGATATGGTTGTTTTCATAGGAAAATTAGTATGCATGGCTAAAAACTTCCGCATATATTATATTGTGGTCACACATAAAAAATATGTACAAACACAACAAACGAATACTAATCCTAATCATCTACGAATTGGGCTTGTATATAGTCGAAGTTGTATGTAATTTTTTTTTTTTTTTTTTGAACACCGAGTCTGAATATTTTGTATACTTGTTCTAATTTAATCAATTACAGTAGATACTTGACAAAATGGAATAGAATCGGAAATCGATTGAGCACTAGTTTTAATGATATGAGAGTAAAAGATCAGCTTTAATGGCCTCAATGGTAGGTAGTTCATAATTGTTTTGTTTGGCATTTTAGAAGCAAGAGGCAAGAATGATCTAAAAAGCCCACAACAATAATGATAAAAGTTGCAGAGTCAGAGACTGCTACGCTTCAAGAAAAAAGAGATGCAGAATGGCCCTATAAACATCAATTCAAACATAGCATAAATGGAACATAGGCTAAAAGATGCCATGCTCGGTTGAAGTTCAAGAAAGAAGAATCTCAACTGTTTAGTTTCTTCTTGTAATTAATGAATGAATGAATGGTGGTAGGACAATCAAAGTCATGGTCAACTCCTCAGAATCTCTGTTTTCAAACTCGGATCGGACCGGCCGGTCGAACCGGTCGAACCGGGAACCGGCCAGGTAGCCGGTCCGAGTCACATTTAAAAACCGGAAATTTAAGACCGGTCAAAAACCGGGTTTGACCGGGTTTGACCGGGAAAAAACCGGTTTTCCGGTTCAACAGTAATTTTTTTAAAAAAAAATTCAAACTTTTTAATATTATGTTTTGGCCCCCTAAATTGTTAAAACTTATTGATATACCTCAAATATTTGATACTTTATAAATATTGTCCTAAAATTTGATGTTATTTTTCAATTAAATTCATAATTTTAATTCTAAACTTGTTAATATTTATTAAATAATATAAATTGCTACTTGATTGTTCTAATTTCTTTGTATTTTCTTGTTAAATATATTTGAAACATCAAATATATATGGATATACCTTTATTAATATCAATATATTATTAGATATTATATATATAATATTTTAATTTTTAAATAATTTTTATTTATGACGTCATCCGGTTCGACCCCTATCGACCCCCGGTCGAACCCATTGACCCCTGACCACTGACCTCGGCCGAATCGCTATCCGGTCCGGTTCTGAAAACATAGCTCAGAATAAGAGATCCAGGGTCAACTCCTCAGAATAAGAGATCCCAAATTTGCTCATTCTGGATTACAGGTCAAAACTCATAAATGGGGAAGACCACGACCGTGCAACTGTTTAGAAAACTATGGGGGAACGACCTCTTAAATTTTTTGTTTTTCCCTATGCAAACAGTAATTTTTTTATCTTAAACACTGTTTGTTTTGAGGGAATGGGAGGGGAAGGAAAGAAAAGGAAATGGAGGGATAAATTTTTTAATGTTTGGATTGGTTTTCGAGGAGGGAAAGAAAAGGATTGGGAGGGAAAGAGAAGGATAAGGTTAGTTAACAGAGGGAAACAGAGGGAAAGGACACTAAAATTAATGGCGGAAATAGAGGGAAAGCACACTAAATGCACGGAAACCATTTTTAGTCTCTTTGTCACCATTTTTTAATCTCTTTGTCACCAATTTTTTCCGCCCAAAAATGGCCGGAAACAAAGGGAAAGGACACTAAAATTAATGAAAATCTTAAATTTTCATTAAAAAGTTATTATGTATTTATAAATTAAAATTTTAAATTATGGATAAAAACGTAACTAACACATGATAGTTTCCTTTCCTTTCCTTTCCTTCAGTAGTCCAAACAAAATGAATGAATCCAAATTTCCTCTACTCTCCTCTTTTTTCTTTTCTACTAGAATTCTCTCTTTTCCTTTCCTTCATCCAAACAGTGCCTTAGAAACTTCGGAGGGAACAAATGTGTGTGTTTGGATAGGAGATTATTTGAAATAATTATTATATAACTTTTTGAGATTTGATGTATGTGAGATAAAAAAAATAACTGAAAAGATAAAAATATAATGTGTTGAAAAATATATTTGTGATGCAAGCAAGTAATTTTTTGACAAATAATTCCTATCTAAACACACCCTTTCGTGTAGGAATGCCATTAACCTCACAGTGCTCATCAGAATTACAAGTCTAATCCAGAAATCAAAGTGTTTTGTTTAGGGACATAAGCGAGGCCCCAACACTTTATCTTCCGTGCCATAATGATGACCACAGTCGTGTGAAGCCTAAAATATTGAAATGAGGATACTTTTGCGATAAAGATTGGTTATGGATTCTCAAAAAGCTGCTACTGAGTTCATCAGTTACATCCATTATCCACTGAAACAAGAATTGTGGAATGGAATTTTTAAGTATTTTTATTAATACTTTTTCTTCCCTTCATGAGAGCTCAACGTAGAGTAGGAAGTAAAGATTTAAGCTTGTCTAAAATAAGATCAGTAGGACGATTTACAACACAATCTCGAAGTTGTATGATTGTTTAGGTAACAACCAGCAGGGGATGGTGCAGGTGTTGACAAACGAACAGAACAAATGCACATGGGAGAAGACCTACCAGCCCGTTACATCCGCCTCCCAAGAATTTCTTTCTATTATACAAATGTTGTTATGCCAATTCAGACCGGACAGACTAGATTGGTCGGAGTCGGAAGTTGAAGGCTTGGCTTCTGAATTCTGATAGAAGAGTCGAACTAGACTGATGGCCTTTTTTGTTTTAATTTTTATCATCCGTTCTCAACTCAAGTGGAACTTAACATTAAAGTAGTACTCCCTATGTCAGACATATTGATAGTTCTAGTTTTTTTGCATACAATTTAAAAAAAAAAAAGTAGTTAATTTTGTTGGAACAATAAATTTATATTACTATTTTTCTAAAATACCCTTACATTAAATAGAGTATAACTTTATACTCCATCCATCCCACTTTGATAGTCCTGTTTTCCTTTTTCGTCTGTCCCAAATTGTAGTTCACTTTCCAATTGAAGAATGTACGTAGTTGTCTTTTAATTTCTCTAAAATATCCTTATTTAATGTAAGTTGTTATTATTATAAACTACCTTATTTAATATAGATTGTTAGTATTGAATATAACTTACCCCATTTAACACGCATTTAGATTTTTCAAAACATATTGATATATGAAAAGCCAACTTTATTTAATGTAAGAGTATTTTAAGAAAATAGCAATCTAAATTTGTTTTTCAACAAAGTTAACTGCTTTTTCTTAAACGGTGTGAAAAAAAAAACTAGGACTATCAAAATGGGACAGAGGGAGTATTAATTATTCATGAAAACTTGAATTAATGGTTTATGAGAACTTGAATTGATGATCAAGAAAGAATCAATCCTCATTTTACATTATTTCACATTTTGACTTGAAATAATAACAAAGCTGGTTTTTCATATATCAATATGTTTTGAAAAATCTAAATGTATTAAATGGGGTAGGTTAACCATCTATATTACATAAGGTAGTTTATACTAATGACAACCTATATTGAATAAGGGTATTTTAGAGAAATTAAAAGATAACTACATTTTTCAATTGGAAAGTGAACTACAATTTGGGATAAACGAAAAAGAAAAACAGGACTATCAAAGTGGAGTGGAACAGAGGAGTACTATCAAAGACAGAACAATTGAATATGTCAATTTATTAGATGTGTTGATTCCCAAAAAGGGCCGACATTGTATCACATAAGCAATAAGACCTTGGAGTAGCATCGTGTTTCCGTGTTGATCATCAATTGTCAAACTTAAACGGAGAATTATTGTAAAGGGTCACATCTAGCATTCACACATACAAATTTCCACTCAAGAATAATTTTCTACCAAAAAAAAAAAAAGAAATGGTCGTCAATTGGGGTAGCCTGATTGCCACAGTATAGATAACATGTACTATTTTGATGCAGGGTGGCTATTGATAATGTAGCATATGAAGTGATTTATGTCATTATGGACCTTGCATAAAGAGCTGCAAACCGGCATGATGCACAAAAATGTTAATATGAAAATTTATGTCTCAAACAAGGATAAATCTTGGTATTTGTTTTAGTTTCATACCAATCTCCATTTCATTGATCAACCACCAAAAAAAAAAAAAAAAGAAAGGTTCTTGTTTCTTTGACCCTTTAAAGTTACTTGTAGTATTAAATAAAGCTCCTCAAAGTTAATTTTAATAAAGCAAATAGTACTTTTACATTTTTAAAAAAAAAGTAGCTTTAGAATGCATCTTTACTTAGTTTAGCAAACAACTCATCCATCCACAAGTAACATGAAACAAACTATAACTAACAATAGAAGTACTCTGATCTCTGACTTGAAAAACAACTACTTTTTAACTTCAAACACTGAAGCAGAAAGATTGGGGAACAGATGAACCCCAAATTGAAAGCATAGACATATTTCATTGAGTAGGCATAACCATCTTTATTCAATAGTACTACTGCTAGTATAAACTTATTGGGTTTTGGTAGAAAAACACAAATCTATGAACTCCTAATTCAAGTTAGGTCACCCAACCAAAGATTTTACTCTTTACTCATCCCTGTACCCAAATCTTCATCACTAGGACTAATCACATTTACTTCCTCTACTTCAAATCCTAAACACAAATTTTATAAACAAAAACTGAAAAACAAAAACAAAAAGATGAAATTACAAGAAACAAGAACAATGACAAAGTATAGCACTACATACAGATTAAGCAGCATCCACTAGAATCAGTTTTTTCACTTCTGAATCATCAATCAATGAATGCCAAAGACTCCCCATAGCTTCCCACGACCTAAGCTTTCCAACAGCTTCTTAGCGCCATCGACATTCTCCATCTCCACCAGTTTCTGCAAATGCGAACAAGCCCCAGAACCAACCATTTGTTTACGGCATTTCTTGGAATGAACCAGGGAGATGAGTATCAAAACAGGGTACTTCTTATCCAAATTCTGGACCAAGGGATCCAAAAGTTGAACTGCGCTAACAATCCCCTTTTCTTCCTTCTTGAAAATCCTCCTGTTCCCCGGGAATGCCATCAAACTCGACAATGCCTTTGCGGCTACTTCCTTTTCCTCAACTGCTTTTCCATCCATCATCCTCACCAACGCAGAAATGCATCCAATTTCGCCCAGTTCTTTCCGGGTTTTCGTGTTGTAACTCAATTCGTAAACAGCTTTAGCTGCAGCAATACGACACCCCAATACTCCGCAGCTCAAGACCCCAGCAACTCGATTCAGGAACCCATCAGCCACAAGATTTTCCACTATCAACGGACAAGAAGCTAAAATCTGAATCATAACAATTGCAACCTCGAGATTCTGAACTGAATTAATAGAATCCCAATAGTTTTTCATGCTCTCGATCACGCCTTCTCGAGCAATCAACAATTTAAGATTATCATCCTTAACAACCAAATTATTCAAACAACCTATAGCATTTTCCTGTGCCAATATAGTGCCTGAATTCGACAGCCCCAGTAAGATCATTACAGCGTTTTCCTCGATAAAATTCTCCTTAATTTCCGGATAAACGGATAAAATACGTAAAACTCCAGCAGCCATAGCTTGTGAATTTGGGGTACCATCGTTACAAATCTCTAATAATGACGAAACCCCTCCTCTTGACCCAATTGCCCTCGTATTTTCCTTGGAATTGCTCAGTACTTGGAGGACTATACAGGACTTTTCCTTGGCGAAAACGCTGCCAGATTCCAGAACCCGGAGGAGATTATTCAGCAAGCCGAGACCTTCCGCGATCAGAACATGCTTAATGGAATCAACGGTTGAGATTTTAGCGATCGCCGCCACGATTTTCTCCTTCATTTCCAGATGATGGGTGTTGGAATCCAGTGTTCTGACGAGCACCGGAACAATCCCCTGCGCCACCGCGATGAGAACGTTCTTGTCATCCTCTTGTAGAAGATTCAGCACCGAGTCAAGAACCGAATTCTTCGACTCGGTGGAGCCAATCTGAAGACGAGTTATGAGGTTGCGGAACTCGGCCCGGACGGATTCTCTAGTCGGTGTCGTTGCTGCTGGCGCTGCTGCAACGACGGCGTTCTGGGGGTGGAGGAGAACGCCGCTTTTGATGAGAACGTCGAGGTCTCTGGTGTGGTTGTCGAGCTTAGCCGTGATCGAGTCGACGTCGTTTTGAGTCTTGAGCTTCCCGTGAGGCGGGGTCGGCGCGTGGCAGAGCATGCACAACGAGAGCGCGTCGGTGAGTGTAGTGACAAGACTCTGAAGAAGGTCTACGGCTAGAGAACCGGTGGCGCTGGTTGTGGTAGCCGAGCATGAGTTACAAAGGTCGGAAACAAGGGATTCCAGAGTGGAGAGTTTCGAAGAAATGATAGACCATTTACTTTTGAAGCACTGGGCTTGTGGGACTGAGCTGGAGAGAGAACTGAGGAGCTGAGTTATGGAATTTGTTAGAGCTTTTACTTCATTTTCAGGTACTTTCATGGCTGATGTCTGGAGGTTTTTGGAGGGGATATTAGGGTTGAGAAGAGAATGGAGGCGGGAAGGGATGTGTATGTGTGAGGGGTGGCAGGAGGAAATGGTTAGAGGAAAACGACGAGCATATGAATATACGAAATAGGAGAAATAATGGAAGGCGGAGGTGTCTACTGTCAAGGGCAGACGCAGCTAGAGTGCGTGAAATCGATGGTGAAATTGGATTCGGGATAATTGAGAATTTTTTTTTAAACTACATTGTATTAGCCAAATAAGGATAGCAACAACAATTTTCAAATTCAAATCTTGTGCATCACATGGGTGAATTATGCAGGAAATATTTATTTAGAAAATCTAATGTTATTCAAACATAATTGTGTGGATAATATTTTCATCTAGGAAATCTTTATTTGGAAGATTTAATACTATTCAAACGTAATTGTGTGGATAATATTCTTATCTTGCAACACTTTTTTTTTTTTTGTATAGAATGTAATGACAACATTAAAAAATGATATAAGTCAAATAGTTTCAAAAATTTTAGTTCTACTAGATATGGAGATTTAAAAGAAAAGATGGGTTTTAAATTCATTTATTTTCATTTATCTTTCTATTGAAGATAAATCAAGAGATTCCATATGTTAAGGAAACTTTCCAGCTGCTTACAAGATGAAAAATTTGTTATTGGAGATACTTGGAAATTGTTGAAATAAGTGCAAGCTTTTTGTAACTAGATGGCATATTTTTCAACGTAAAAAGTTGAGCAAAAACAAAATGAGATAAGTATTATGGCAAGAAAATAACACTTCAACTCCATAAAAAGTGAGTTGTCTAATTTAGCCCCTGATTGATAACTCAATTCAGCACTTTAAATTTAATAGATTCAGATCTTAATATATTCAGACCGTTTGACAACAAAAATTAAATATCTGAATTAATTAAGTGACACTGAATTTTCTAGGCAAAATTTGCTCTCAAAATTAAGTGATAAATTATTCACTTATTACTAAATGTGATATGCACTCAAATGTATTAGTTTTAATATTTAACAATTCAATAACTTAATTAACTCATACTTCAGATTTCAATTTTCAGTTTTCAAACTTCAGTTTAATCAAATACATCCTTAGTATTTGAGCACACATTTAACGTATCATTTGACTTTTATAATATTGAAATTTCCAAATCATTATGTTGGACTTTTTTATTTTATCAGTTGAAATACTCTAATGTGAAAACTAAATATGAAAGGACCTCTCAACCAAAATCCTAAGTAGTAATAAGGTCAAATTTCAATAAAAAGAATAAATGACCATAAAATTCACACTAAAGCAATGAAACACACTTCAATATTAGAGAAAAGAATAGATTGTTTGGATTACATTTTTGAAGAATTTTTAGAGAAACTATGAATGCAATACTTTTTAAAATGTGATATAAGTTAAAAAAAAAAAAGTGACTACAAAATGTATTCATAAAGTAATAAAAAAAAAGCAATCCAAATAAGACGGTTAGGATGAGTGTTTACATATAATTAAACTCCATCGTGACAAGTAAAAAACAAAACTAGAGAAAATATGAAGGCATGGAGGCACGCGCTCAAACTAGGAAGTAAGAAGGAAATGGGTGCCAGAATTGGGAGACGAGCCCAAAGGAGGTCAGAGTCTTTGAGGGTGTAGTTAAGAAGTGGGGTTTGGGATCCTTACTCTGTTGCAATAAATTATACTATAATGATAGCGATGCTTTTCTCAAGGACACAAGACAGATAGACTATGTAAAGTTTCCAGGTTCCTTCTGCCTTCTCTTCATGGTTCATCCTCGTCAGCCCTTTAGCCTTACTGACGGTTACACATTTAACGTAACAGCCATTGCATGAGTTGTCAGTTGTGGGTAACCGAGTTGGTTGAATTTGACCTTTTCTTTTTTGATTTTTCCCAATGAAATTGACCTCTTCTTGTTTCCGGATTTTGTCAAATTTATCGTCCAAATTGCATGGACTATACAATTTAGAGAATTACTCCAATTTGTTGATTTCTACTCATTTTTTTCCGTTTGCACCAATAAAATGGCATATTAACAAGCTGAATTGATTTTGAATTGATGCTCTACCCAAATTGAACTTCAATAATAATTGGATTGCTTGTGTTTCAAAATCAGTCGAATTTATTGAGTTACTAACAAACTCGAGCTTGACGAGCATATATTCTATCATCACTGAAATTCAATTTAACTTGTGGTTGAGCTCTATCAAACTTAATTTAGGTTTAATTAAGCTCAAAAAATACAAAATAATGATATTGAGATTTTTTTTTCTTTAAGGAAATCATAGATTTTTCATATGAATTATGATAATCGACTTTTCGGTGAGTTAAACTAATCTTTAAAGTTTTTAAAATATGAGTCTCACCTCCAATGCCTCTCAAGCTCAACTCAATTTTCATCAAAGGCTGAATATTGTCGAGTTTTTGATAGAATTACAAGAGTATAACTTGAAAGTAACTTAATTTGCTTACAGCCTCAACCTTAGATAAACTTCAAATTACGTTACACGTACATACATGTAGCTTAAGCACTGATTGTCTTTTTTTTCCCTGGTAACAATCATGGGTTAATGTTAACAATGGGGGTGCAAAATAAAAACTTACAGAAGCATCAAGAAACATAAAAATATCATAGTGGTGGCTAACTCACTGATAAAGAATCAATAAATTGATAATAATTAATAAGGTCACTGGGTAGTTGGACTGAGATACTTGATCTAAGAATATTAATAAGTACAAGGCAAGCTAGCCTATAACCTAAACCTTAAGCAAATCCAAACTGAAAATAAAAGAGAAACTACTTCAACGATTAAATAAATATTACTACATATTGATAACAGGATTGGGTCGTGCATTAAAATATAATAACTACTAAAACTGGGCATTGGCATGCGGGTGATATAAATTCCCCTTACGCGAAGGAATCTGTTTGTTGTGGGATTCTTACACTTTACAGTTGTAATTATGAATTTCTTATAGACCTTATCAAAGTAGTACGTACTGGTATTATTCCAGTCAGTTAAATAGTTATTTTAGCGTACGTTTGTCGGCATTTTTCTTTTCTCGTAGTGCCCCTTAAAGGTTAAAAGTTTACTGGTTTCACGGGCTGATTCTTTTAAGCGGCGGCAGTGAAAAAAAGGGTTAATTAATATTCCCTCCGTCCCACTTTGATAGTTCTGATTTTTTTTTCACACAGTTTAAGAAAAAATAATTAAATTTATTGGAACAATCAATTTAGGTAGCTATTTTTCTAAAATACCCTCACATTAATTAGAGTACAACTTTATGAGAACTTGAATTGATGGTAAAAAAAAGAATCAACTCTTATTAAATGGAGTAGGTTTATAGTAACAACAACTTACATTGAATAAGGGTATTTTAGAAAAATTAAAATATAACTACATTCTTCAATTGGAAAGTAGACTATAATTTGAGACAGATCAAAAAGGAAAATAGGACTATCAAAGTGGGATGAAGGGAGTATTAAAATACAGAAGGAAGAGAAAGGAAAGGAGGGATTTGGCTGCCAGCCACTTTTGCTGAAAGTGAGAAAAAAGAGGGTTTGATGAGGCAGTTAAGATTACTGATACTGTTGGTAACTTTTTTAACTGGCACGTAGCTATCTCCACGCAGGTCAACTCGATCGTAGGTTGACTTGATGAAAGTCGGGCTCCAAAGGCTGGAGGCACCGGTGAACCTCAAATAGTAAAAGCCTAAAAGGTAGCTTTTTTTTGTCAAAAGTCAAATAGTAAAAGGTTGGTTTGACTGGTGAGGTTTTTTTCTTGGGTATTTAGATAAAATTTTATTGCAATTTACTATATAGAAATTATAGAAAAACATGTATTTTAAAGTTTGAAGAAAAAATTTCTCTGTCTCTCTTTTTTTTTTTTTTTTTTTTTTTTTTTTTCTTTCCTTCTCGTATTGCCATTGGTCTTCCTCCTCCTCCCTTTTTACCGCCAGCTAGCACCACCACCTTCTTTTCTTTTTTCTTCTCTCTCTCTCTCCTATCTTCTTCTCTATTTTCTTCTCACACTCTCTTTCTTCCACACCTTCCTTCTCTAGCCATACAACGGGAGGGGTGGGGAGAGGAGGAGGAGAGGAGTCAAAAAAGAGAAAGGAGAGAGGAGGTGTCGATGCTAGTGGTGGGTTGAGATGAAAGAGGAGGAAGAAAAAGAAGAAGAAAAGGAAATAAAGAAAAAATTTGTGCGTTTTTTGGGTATATTAGAGTGTGTATATTCAAAACTTTGAGATATTTTTAGATGATTATTGTAGGCAAAATTGTAAAAAGAAAAATTATCTATTAAAAAACATGGTCCGATTATGTAGTGTTGAGAGTAGGGTTGCAAATGAGTCGAGTCGAGTCAAGTTTTAAATTTATCGAGCTGATCTCAACTCAATAATAGGTAGGCTCGAGCTCGAGTCGACAAGTCTCGCGAGCTGTAGCTCGATTTCTGGCTCGCGAGCAACTCGAATTGTCAGCTCATAATGTAACTCGAATTTTTGACACGTAAACAGCTCGTTAGCTCGAGTTTTTGGAAATTAATTTAATAAAAATAATAAATAATTATTTTTTAATAAATAATAAAATATTAAAAAAATATATGTAATTATACTATTAAAATAATATATATATCTAGTTCGCGAGTTAACGAACTTAATATTTTGACCTCAAGTTTGACTTGAGCCGCTCCTAGTTTGCACTCCTAGTTGAGAGCCCTCTTCACAAGAAATAAAAAAAGAAATAAAAATGTCCAAGCTCAATCATGGGCATGTCTGACATACAACATTTTCTCCAAAAAGACAAAAGTAGTTTTCAATCTTGTAAAATTGTAAAACGTGCGAATCTTTTTTATAACATGTCATAAAATAATCCTAATTCAGATAGATCAAAATTTTCATACGTAAATAAAGTAATTGTTTCCTTTGGCACCTTTTGTCTTGGAGGATAAAAAGACTTCTATAGATTAGTTTAGAAACAAGGGAAGCTTTTTTAATTGTCAATTTTGTCAGGAAGGCAATGCTGTTGTTTTCAAGTTGTCAAATAATAAAAATAACAAATTCTGGAATAAACTTGACAAATTAATTTGAGCCTCGAGGTACCCAACCGATCAAGAATCAGTAACAAAAAAAACAAAGAAAAGCAGATTAGTTGGTCAAAGTCCATCCTAAAGCTTAAATACAAAATCAAGGCTTCTACAACTTTTTTAGCCACATGCGAGGATTTACAGTCCATTCGAGGGAGATATTGTGAAGTTTCATTAGACAATGAAAATGGAAATCTTCGTTTTCTTAAATAAATTACACACGCTTCTAGGTAAACTTGTTATAATTAGGTAGCTACTTTGTTTTTAGCACTAAACGTTTCTACTAATTTCCAACTGGTGAGATTAACAATTCAATAAGAAATTACTTCACATGTTCCTGTGTACACCTGACTGCAGGCTCATGATTCATTGAACACAGTCAGATACCCTCACTTCCTGTTTTACTATCTGTTTCATTTTTTATTACATAACTACCTTTCCTTCATAAACTATATTTTAATTTTTTGTACTTCTTACTATTAAGTAACTACTAATATAATAAAAAATAAATACAACAGTTTCAAAAAAAAGCAATATATAATAAAAATTACAAAATATGACAAAAAAATTGATAAAAAAAAATCTCATTTTCTATGTACTCTGATTTTTATTTTTTTTTGAGCGTGTTAAAATTTGTGTATTATTCAGTTAATAGATATTGGAACATAAGGAAACAAAAAAGAATTAAAATATGATGTTTATGAATAAGAAATAACAATATAATTAAAAATGAGACTGAAAGTGAAACAAAGAGCGAAACAGAAGATCTGTTTACAATTTAAGATCTCTAGGAAAAAAAAAAAAAAGCAAATCCAGAACATATAACTGATAATTTGCCTGATTGACGCGTTGAGGATCAGGCCCATTTTGTTGACTATTTCTTAAGTTAATTAAATCAGAGATCCATGATGATAACAATAATGATGCAATAGATTATTTGGACTTTGGGTGGTGTGAAGCAAAGCATATATCAATTAATTGATTAAGATGGTTAATTAATATATACAAATTGAATTCTCAATGATGACCTAATCATAGTTCATTTGATTTATATGTATACTAGTCCCATTGACTTCAATATTTTAAAACTTAATATAGATTGGTAGAAGTTATTATCAAACGTCAACACGAATTGATTACAATTAGATTATTAGATTTAACTAATATAGAGCAAGTATACCAAAGCGTCTTAGTTTATTAGATTGCTTAAGTGTGCTATTATTTGTTTATTAAACCAATTTTTTAGCTCAACTTCTATTAATAGAACGGTCAATTACGTTAAGTGTTTTTAAATTTGGAGAAAATTGGTGCTTATTCATCATGTTGAGGCTGGTGAGGTTGGTAAGAGCAGTTAAATCTTACGTAACAAAATCAAGAAATGCAAAAGCTAGTTATTACCAATTGATGTAATGTATACAACAGTTGCCTCTGACGATTTCTTTTTTTTTTTTTTCCCTCTAATGTAAGTTTTTTTTTTTTTTTTTCCAAAAATTTATGTTAAGTGTTTTTTTTTTTAATGTATGCAACACTTGCTAAATTTTAGTGAATTGCTACTCGAGTGGGGAAAGTGGACTAACGGATTCAGAGGTCCTTATCACTTTTTTATGGCAACCTGGTTATGGAGAATTTCCAGCTGCCCTATTTTTATGAAAACGATCATGGCCACTCTTGTAAAATTTGTGCTGGCTGGCCATGTAAACACGATGAAGAAAATATTCCACATTCATTTTTTTTCTGCACCATGCCCCACAACCTGCGGGATAAATTGGGTCAGGTCATGCCCGTTGATCCACACGTAGATAAATCCAAACTAATGAATGATTTGGTGAGCTGTTCGTAACCATGAACTGGGATCTCAGGTTCATAAAACTTTTTAGGTTTAAACATTTGGATATGTAACTATGTATGCAAATCTTTAAAACTAGAGGTACTTGAGCTGTGCAAAGCACAGCTTGGGTCCCCTCGAAATTTAGTCAAACACATAACATCAAATTATTTTGGCACATGATAAATCAATAGAAATATAGGAGAAAATTGGGCCTCAAAACAATTAAAATTAACAAATGTTATTTGAACTCTCATTTTTGTTAATCACATTTTCACTATTATTTTTATCATATAGTTTTTATTTATTGTAGGAATACAATTAATAAAATATGGAGTATAAATAAAATTTCCCTCAAAATTTGTTGTGAAGAGAAATTCCATCTATGAAGTTAATACCCCTATTTATTGTGATTTGAATAAAGATTTTTGAACTATTATTATGATAATACCCAAAAAAGAGAGAAAATCAATACACTACAAAGTGCATTGCTGTATTAATTAGCAGCATAGTCTTAGTTGTAACTAAATCAAAAGCAGTCATAATGCTTCCAGTATTTTAATAATGAGAAAAAGTTTAGAAAGCCACTAAGACATGTCACAATCTTCAACATCAATATAACTTACTCTAAAGTTTCACATTTTTCTTTCTTTATTTATTTAAATCCCGTTTAAAGGTGACAACATTATCCTGCAGCTCCAGAATATAAATAGCAAGGTTAGATAAAAAATATGAATTGCTACGTTTCCAGATCTACATATACAAATTAGAATTGAACCATTTTTTTTATTGCAAAAACATCTTCCTAATCAAAATTGAATTTTCTAACAATTTTTAATTGTGACTTCTACCACCAACTACAATTTTTATATGCCAACCCAATTGATACTACAGAACCTGAATAATTAAAAAACAAACAAAAATTAACGTTAGTTTAAATATATACAAAATCTTATAGAACACAGAGGTAGAAGAATGCCTAACTAGATTTATCTTGGTGGAAGCATCACATGATATATCTTTTCTCTTTAAAAAATACACAAAATTGTAGATAATTACAAAATGTAACCAAAAAACAAAGAAAAAGAAAAAAAATGTGAAGTAAGAAATCAAATCGTGGGAGGAGAAAAGAAAAGAAAGAATTATTGTTCTATTCTTCATAGAAAATGATCATTGGTATAAAATGAATTCTAAGATCTTTTTACATATTTTAATATTTCACCTTTTATCCATGAAAAATACCAAATAATAGCATCATCCTATAAATTTAACAAACAAATGCCAGTTGACTATAACATTATGATCGAAGAATAGAGCAAATATGAGAGATTAGACATGAAGAAAAAAAAGGAAGAAAAGAAAATGTAAAATGGGATAAAAAAAATAATAAAAACTTCTCTTTGTTAAGTAGCTAATCATCTCGACGAAAAAAAAGAACATGGCAACAATTTTAGTTAGATTAGTTTTAAAAAATAAAAAATAATAGCACTTGCCGCAAGAAGAAGAAGAAGAGACACAGTTGATTTTCTGAAGGAGAAAAAATATTTTAATTATTTTGGCCCAATTGAATCAAAAAAGGGAATGAAAAGTTTAGCTAAAATGACCAAGAATCCACTTGTCAAAAATATATGCAATACATGTGTCAAAAAGATGGGGTGCTATAGTAACTTGGCTTTTTTCTTATATATAATAGGTAGATATGTGCATTTGGAATTAAGATGCAATCGCAATAAATTTTATTACTAAAATTGCTGGAAATCGTGGAGCAAATTTATGGGAGAATTCCAGAGGGATTTAGCATAGTTACATGATTTGGTATGAAGAACCAATTCATGAGTTGCTTTGTTTGCATCCCTAGGAACCCAATTTACATTGATAGAGATGTGATCTGATAAAGCTATTCTAATGTCATCAATCAAAGATCCGATTGCAGACAAGGCATCCTCAGTAGAGCGCAGATTATGAATGATTTTCAGCGCATCACCTTCAAGAATACATTGTGGAAGATGAACAAATCTTTTGCCACAAAGATAGCTTCCCTAGCAGCAGCTGCCTCAGCCACTTCTAAAGTAACAAACTAACAATACCACGAATTGAGCATGTTTTACAATGGGCCAAGATTGAGCATGTTTTGGGTTCATATGATTTGAGGGGCTGAGGTAAGTTTGTTACACCATATGATAATGGACCAAGGCAGAGCCAGATACGATTACATTAGTAGGGCAAATTCATTTTCCATGAAGCAATTGTAGGCCAGCTATGTGGCTTGTTCGGAAAACACAGTACGCTGTTCTAGATAGAAAGCCTTCAGGAAAACTTGATCCATCTCGGTCCAATTTCATTACTGGTTTTTGTAAGTCTACCCAAATTTAGCTTTACTCATTTATTGTTTATTCTTTTTCTCCAACTTTTTGTTAAAAAAAAAAAAAAGTTGCCGGCTAAGTCTAGTCTTATGGATGTGGTTCACGTACTAATTTTCTTTTTGCAATGAATTTGACATCTCTTAAGTTTAGCCCTTTACAACGAAACGCAATCTAGTTGGTAAGACGCTTTACTTGAAATTTACGAAATATACGAGATCGAGTCATAAAGGGAGTAAGTGGCGAACCACTATTAATCCTTTTCGTTATAAGAAAAGAAAAAGTTAGCCCTTTACAAAGCTGATTGCTTTTCATATTTAATACAATTGCATTTTTAATTGAAGATAAACAATTGGAACTATCTGCATTTTTTTTTTTAAACAATACTCCAACAAAAACTTAGAATCACATATTATTGTCCCGGATATTATGCATACTCTTTGAATCAATTCCTCTTCGACGCTGCAAAAAAAACCCTTTCCCACAAAAACTTTATGAAGGGTTGCAAACCTATTATCAACAAGTGGCATCAATAATGCAGGTGGACTGAAAAACTCTATGAAGGGTAAGTAAACTCTAGGCACGTCACAACTCCAGGAAGAGTTCTTGGGTCCTTGATGAACCAATGATGGAACCAATGTTTACAGCTGCACTAAGAAATGGGATCAAACCTCATTTTCTTGTACTATCACTTTTTTGATGAAGAAGCTTGGAATCACGTCCGTTCAATCCCAACTGTTTAATGCTTGAAAGTCAAACAGAACAAAGCTAAAGCTTTGGGTCATTATTAACAGCATTGACATGGTTGAGTGGACACATGGCATAGTCTGTAGATAATGTGGGAATAATAATGAATTCACAAAATCACGAGGAAAAATTCTAGTGTCAATTTGTCTCTTTAGAATGATGAAGTTGCCTAATCTTCTGCTTTTTAAGCCCTTAATTTATTCTTCTTTTCGCCTTTTGTCTTCAAAGTAAGGTCAAAATTTTCAAGGCATGTCAAAAAGGAATTGGATTAACCATGTTGGACGTGACAGCTTCAATCCATATTCCATAAGATTTTAAGTCTCGTAACCACAAAGTCCTTTAGTGGAGGGACAAAGACTGGCTATAAATGGAATTGTAGAGGGCTAAAGTTGCTGCATCAATTTGAGTCCAGTAGCCGATTGAGATTCAGTACCAAGCAATAGACAACACTTGTATACAATTATACAATATACAATGTGACATTTTTTCTTTTGTTTTTGATGAATTTTGATCAAAATCGTATAGTATATGATCATAAAATACCATGTAGCACGATGGCCATATGTTTCCAAAAAGCTTGTATCAGTTCAATCTCCGTTTATACCATCTAGCACGAGAGTTTTGTTCAGTACGCATGTAAGTTGTCAAAGAGTAATCTAGCTAGATAGTTACGTCTTGGACTTTATACTGCTTCTTTCTTAAACTCTTTGTATTCATGCTACTGGTTAATAAAACTAGGGATTAGCATCCCCACCCTGTGTACAGGATTTGCCGCTAAAGAAAAAAATGGCTCAATCTCTGCTTAATTGTCACTTGCACGATCTGAAACTAAAATAGATACCTAATGGTAAATCATTACTAAAATAGATATCTAAAAGTAAATCATCTAAGAACTATAAGTTTGTATACCACTTTTTATCTGAGTCAGAAAAAAAAGAAAAGGAAATGTAGAGATACAATTGAGAGATAGTGACGAAAAGTCCTCCTAAGCCAAAATTTCTGTTTAAGCTTGAACCTCAGAATCTTACAGGAACTTCAGATTCCCAGGCCAAGAGGTTTGACCCAATATTTTGCCAAGCCTTTCCTGTATGCCCCAGAAACATAGTTGGTCCTTATTCTAAAACGAGGAATATATTCCACCATGTCGCACGGTGACAAGTGGTTTTGAAAATTACGTTTTTAGGTCAACAGATGTTGAGAAATGAGAAGGAGATGCAAATGCTGAACGAGTGTCAATTGGACTAATGGGGAACGAACCACCATGCTGCGCTTGGTAATGATCTTGTTGGCTCATTTCTGCCTATAAATACCTCAGCATTGGTAAGCAGAAATGCATTGCTCAAATGGGGTGGAAGAGATGTCTTGTATGGTCATCAAGAGTCTTGTTAGGTAGCCAAGGATGACTTGCCTAAAGCCAACTCAAGGGTTTAATGCCCCTTTTTTTCTTGTTAGTATATACTACTCAATCTCACTGTTTTAGCTGTGCCCCTCTGAATCCAAGTGTAGGATCCAATGATTGAATTAGGAGCCCTAAGCTTGTTTCTAGGCGTCATCCTTTGGCTATCCTGACTGGCTCTTATTGATCATGCTAGACTTTCTCTTCCATGGATGGAAGCAACTTATGGAGCAACCAGTACCTTCTTATGTAAATTCTGCTCTTATTAATCAGGTTTTAATCCACCCTTTTCTTTTCTTTTTCGCATAATTAATGTCATTCAATTTTCTGTTAAGCTCTGCAGTTTAATAAATTGCAGCTCACAACAGAGGTAAGTCCCATTTGAAGTTTGTCATAGAGTTTCTCCAACTCTGAGCACAGATACCTTAATTTTTTTGATCGTCCAAAAAAAAAAAAGTTAATTGGGTTGATTTTTACTTTTTTTTTTTAAAATTTGTTAGTTGGTTTTATTTTTTACTAATTCAACATGCATTTTCCTGGACAACCAGGATACTTGCATGAAGCCATGAACGATATTTCACGCATAAATAAATAAATAAAAAGTAAAATCCAGAAATGGATGACTAATGGCTTCTTGATTATCTTTGGGCCTGCATCATTACCCATTGCCAAAGTGGGCCTGGTTGTACGGGTTGACAAAGTCAGGGAACTGGGAATATCAGCGAGCTCGTTTTGGGTTTTCCATTTTTTTGGTCATATTATTGAAAAGAATAACTTGCTCAGCCACACAAAGAAATCTGTTTACAAGTATGGTAGGAAGATTTTTTTTTTTTTTTTAAGAATAAAGTGGGAGGTTTTGAATCCAGAATCTCCTGCTTACAAACATCTTGCATCAAACAAACGAGAAATTGAGCATTTTAATTGGCATTTTTGTTTCATCTATTTCGTAAAAGTGTATCCCTAATGAAATGAATCACATAATATTATTCTAGATTGCAAATATTTCAAAGTTTGATAATTAATATCATTTTTAAATGGAAACATGTAATGCATTGAATACTCCTAAATTGTTCATAAAAATTCTAGTTTATTGTCAAGTGAATATTTGTCCAGAAATTTTTTTTTAAATATATTTTATTTCACATATTCATCACTCCTATCACTACTGCTCTAACTTGATCATAATTAAAACGAAAAGAATGGATACTACACTTTCTACATACATGGTTAATCTCTCTCTCTCTCTGTTTCCCAACTTTATATGAATAGTCTTGCAAGTTCTTTGTCTGTGTGTGTGTGTGTGTGTTTCTTTCGAGTTTAACTTCCATTAACAACAGGTTTTATGCAAGCTATCCTATTATGGAAGTTTCATATCCTGTTTTACGGTTCTATGAATTCTATTTGATTTCCTGGGTTCTGAAAGCATTCCATCCGAAATGGTTTATGAATAATTCTGGATGAGCTTCGGTACGTGAATTTCCATGCATCGTGGGGGTTGACCAAAAAAAAATAAAAAAATTTTTTTTTTCAAGAAAAATATATCAAATCTCGAGGTTGTACTTTTCTAGCACTTCTATTTTCTGAATAAGATCCACCCTTCACTACAAGGTTATTATTATTGTGTTCGAATCTCAAATAATCTGACTTCAATTGAATTAGGCTTGTAATTTTGTTCTCCCTGTAAAGAGACATAAGAAAGTCTGCCTTAGCAGAGTTAAACTAGTCCTGACTTTTCTAGTCTAGATTCATATTTGCCAAGCAATGATTTAGTGATCTTGCTACATTTATTCAGCCATTAAATGGGAAAAATGACTTTTTTTTTTCCTATCACTCGTTCTCTTTTGAACATCCAAGAGTAGGATGAGCAAAGTTGATGCAGATCAAGTATGTGTCATCTTTAATTTTTCAGACCTGGTAATTTTTAAGATCTTTTGGTCTGTTGCATGTTTGATATATTTCTGCCAATAATCTGCATTTGATACAGTGGAATTATGATGATTATATAAAAAAAAAAGTATGTCTCATCTTTAATGAGTTCGAAAATTGTATTTGAGGTCAACTTATTTATTATTTTTGCCAAGTTTACCCCAGCTTGTAATGGAAATATATCATTGTCCAAGCTATTTCGCATGTATAGTTATCTTTTTTTTTGGGAGATATTACATAAATTAAAACCGGGTATGACTAATTTATTAAAATGGAATTGCGTAAGACCTACTTGTTTTTGTACGAGTTCTTACACTATGGTATTACGCTTCATATTTCAGCACTTTGTTGATTCTTTTAGATTTGGGCAAATTACACTTTACTCCCCTGTGGTTTAGTGTTTGTTTACATAACCTCCTTATGGTTTCAAAAGTTATATATAACCCTTTCATGGTTTGTATTAAAGTAACGGAATTTGCAATCCATAATAGAGTCAACTAAAATATCAAAAATATGATTATGTAAATTTGAAAATTATTTATTAATCACAGGGAGGTTGTGTATATATATTGAAAATTATAAGGGGCTATATGGTAAAGTACTAAATCATAAGGGAGTTATATGGTAAAATATAAAATCATACGAGATTAGAGTGTCATGCATATTATGTTTATATATTTTGGTTATTTCAGCCATTTTAGTTTTTAAACAAGATAATTTTGATATTTTCATAGGTTCCATTACGAATGATTATTTTCGTTACCTTGACACTTTAATTCAAATTATGAGCGGAGATTATTTAAAATTATAGGAGGATTATGTAAAAATTAGCTAGACTACAGGCGGTAAAGTATAATTTGCCCTTTGAATTTCATGCGGATCAATCGAGTTAAAAAACTGTATAAACGTAATTTTATCTGTAAATTCCACTCAACCTACTGATATTTGAGGAAAAAAAAAAATAATCCAACTAAGTTTTTGCCCATGTAGAATTCTGATTCACTATAGCAAATTCTGCAACCACTCTCTCAATTCCTTCAATATAACTGCTGTCACTTTATGTTTTACATGTAAAAGGTAGGGATGTGTCATCTCGTAGCTACGTACAAAAAAAGTATATAAGCGCCCTTGATACCATATATGTTGCTTCTTGTTTCTCCAATTATTCATACGTAATCTTCCTTTCTCTTTGGTAAGGGGAATTACACTGCTCTGGTCCAACCATAGCCTCCTTGAGACCTATTCAGTAATTCAAATGATGGGCAAAAAAAATCAATCATAGATTTAAGTAATTCACAAGAAAATCAACTTCAAGATAACTCCATAATGCCTCCAAAGCTAGTGATATTTTTCATCATACAGAATTCACATCTATTTTATTGCTCCCAAGATATATTGTACGTTTTACCTAGGCAGTGCACAACTTTTGGTCAGGACAAAATTACTGGTGCACATTAAAGATGGCAACACCAACATTTTCGACCCAAACATTAACAGAATTTTTAGCATTTTTCACCAATTTGGAATGCATGGGTAGCATTAAGGCGTACCATTGATAGTATTGAGAGTGAAAGACACATATGACTCTTAATTGTTACTCTCCATCGCCTGATATTTAGAAAATCGGATGAGAAGATGTTTAGTTTACGGATTAAGCAAATAGTTTAGCGGCATTAAGTAATAAGGAATAGTTGAGTGATGTTTGTAATTCAAATACGGTTCATACCTCCCAAGGTGTAAATTGTCTGAGATAAGAGTTTTGGGCACTGATTATTTGCAAGATATTAGTTGAGGGGTTTTTCCAATGTCTGCAAAAATTCTTCACCATTATTCTTTTTTGATAAGTAAACTTTCACCAACTTACCATGAAAGGTTTACAACTAAAGATCACCAGGCTTATTTCTTGAATAGACTCGACGATTCAGCAGGAGTTGGGTTTGGATTGACGATGTGGCTTTTAGACCCCATTTTTCCAATCTCACATCCAGATGTGGACTGGATGTGATTGTACCTGCTGCAGAGTGGAATATATTCCCCCATGCACAATGGGATAATTGCATTATTGTCAACTGTGTTATGAAAACTGAACCAAATAAAACAATGACAGGGCCAAGTGAGCTCAATTTGCGGCATTTCGGATCTAATTTCTTTGCCTTTTCGCCCATATATATAGTCAGTTTTATTATACCACTATTTTAAGGGTGAGTGCAGAGCTTGAAAAAAGAGGAAGAGAAGTCTTGTATGGAGATAAAGAGCCTTGTCTGATATCCAAGGATGACTTGCCTAATTTACTCAAGGGTTTGGGTTGGCAAGACAAGGTGTCCTTTTTCAAAATTTTTTTTTCTTTTGGTTATATCTTCAAAAAAATATATATATATTTTTTGATGTGTGACGAGGAGACTAGGGAGGTTATCATTTTCGTATAAATCAGAGTTTAATGGTCTTTTAGTACTCAAACTCAGTATTAGAATTGTCCACAAAACTACAAAAAGCCGAAACGGAACATAAATTTAATCGAAACGTAATATTAGCAATCAATTAGGAGCCATAAGGCTTACCCCAAAAAAAAAAAAAAGTTAGGAGTCCTAAGGGGCTTTTAGGGCCTGTCATCCTTGGCTATTCAAACCAGATCTTATCAACCATGCTAGGCTTTCTCTTCCATGGATGGATCATGCGGATTCCTGACTGGGAAGACAATATCTTGATTGTACAGACAGGTCTTACTTCGCCATTTATTTCAGAAGCATATCTTAGATATGTAACTTGCTGTTGTCTCACAAATTGTACACACAAATACATAGATGTGTTTGGCTCCTGCATGTATCGAGAGAGATGACATGTAGATACAACTTATGTTATAAATGGGGCATTTCTGATTCCTAATATTATTCATTTGATACACCTTTCTTGCTTCTCTTTGGTGAATCAAGAAAGTTGGTTTCTCTTTTTAACACATCATGCAAGTAAAAATCTTTAACAGCAGAAGTTCGACTCCTTCTTAACCACCAAACATTTGATCGAACTTAATTAATTAAAAGGTGGGATGAATAAAGAATGTGAAGAGCTTCAGGAAAATGTTTATGAACATGTAGAAGAAAGGAAACAGCCAAATCACAGGTTGAACCGGCGGTTCCATTCAGGTCAAAATGCTCAAAATCCCTTGAGAAAAATTGTACATCCAGTCCAAAACTGGTTTTGATTTGCTTATCCGATTCTTGTCTGGTTCATTGACGATCTTAATTAGTTGAAATTACTACCACATCTGATGCCTGTTTACCGCAGGATCAGCCAATTTTGTCTGCTTGAATTCCTGTGCATAATCATATTTCATTTTCTTCGACTTTTAACAAAAAGGAAAGTGAAATGAAAGTATGTACATAAATCCTAATTAGATAAATATGTAGTCTTAGGTGGTTAGGGACCCATCATACCTGATGGAAAAAAGAATAGAACGAAAAGATTTGAACATCACAACATATCTGTTATGAATCATTACTATTATTTTTAACCATACTACATTTGATATTATATTCATCTCCACTCTTATGATAGAATCAGAAAATTTCTTTTTTTCTTTTTTTAAACAATTGTTAGTGCTTATAGTGCATATAACACAAGCAAATGAAATTTGGTTTATTGATCAAGATTGAGGCCCGAATATCTAAAAATTTGGTTTATACATCACGGCTTTTTACAGGTGTTCTTGCTTAATTGGACAGTTTATAGAGAAGTATCCCTAACACAGAAGAGCCAGCATGGAAAAGAAAACATTTCGTGTTGAGTAAATTTCTACCTAGAACATGTACAAAACAAAACCATGCTCGTACTAGACATGCACAGGCACCCCAATTCTGCATTAGCACGCCCCAATGCATCCGTCCAAAGTATTTATATGACATCAATCATAACACAATTTTTAAAGTCAAACATTTTTTGTCCCTTTCCCAAGTACTGCAAGAAAGTTAAAAGTAGTTATTTAATCCTGACTACTAAAATTCCGTTTGGGGCTGCGGTGCATTTATAAAAATAAAAATGCTTTTAAATACTAAAAGCACTTTTAGGGTGTTTGATAACTAATTTCTCGTAATTTAAGGAGTCCAGTTTATGTTATCTTAAAAGTAATTTTGTTACAAAAAACTTGTATTAGAAGTGCTTTTTTATAAGATACTACAATGCCAAACGGGATGTAAGTCACTTTTGGTTGATGATATAACACTCATTTTGGGTTGTCATAACACCATCGGCTTTTAATTTATTTCAAAATATTGGATTGAACTTCTAGTGCACTGCACTCCGAATTATAGACAGAGCCGCAAAATTCATCTCGAGAGAGTATACCTAAACTTTTTATGCATAACAAAAAATATTTTTAAGTTTTTGTGGGGGTGAAACTTTAAATATATAAAGAATGCTCTAAAAATTTCTAATTTTAAAAGGAATAAAAACTGGAAAAGGGGAGGGCCCCTCCTGGTTTCCCTGGATCCATTCCCTCTCCAAATTCCATGTTAATGCTTTACAGAAAACAAACATTTTGATAGCAAATGACAAAAGATCTGATGTAAAACTTGAGAAGGGAATACTATATCTTCAAAAGCCCAAGAGTTCCTTGTAATGAACGTCAGGAGAGTCCTAAGAAGTTTCCATCACAAGGTAATATGGTATCCATATTCATTTGCAATTTTTTTTTGGTGGTGGGTATTTAGCTGATAGTTACAGGAACAGATTAGTGCTAAATTTTAGTTCTTGGATGTTCTACATCAGCGTCCATGCCGATCGATGTGGACATATGTATTGGCAAAACCGGTACCGAATTAGTTCAAAGCCAAGAGTTGAAGGCTTGAAAGTGAAGCAAAATAATACTAACCAATGTTTGCTTACTACTTGGAGCATTGACATTTTAAGTCAAGTCGACATTTGTGATGGATTTTGATTGCTTGGGGAATATTGATCAACATATATGAGAATAAAATTTCGAATGGCAAAGCAGAAAACCAGATAGAAGTCGACAGATCAGAATGTCAACCATCTATTATCTATAGGCTCTAACTGTTACATTGATGGATTTATAGATAGATAAATTGAGCAATAACAACATCCCACAATTTGTTATTTTATTTCTCAACTTCTATAACTAATCAAGCTTGGCTTCTTTTTTTCCTTTTTTTTTATAAAGTTTTTTTCTTGGATAGTCTTTTTATAATGCGCAAGAATGGGATTCAACCAAGTTGGAACAAATAAAGTAGTATATATATGTTGCTTTACCACCAAGTTTTTCCAATCTGGAACCGCAACTGGACATGGTTCTTCCTTTCAAGAGCGGGCACATATTCATCCCATGCATATGGGGATAATTATACAAGAAAATTTTGAAAACCATAAGAGATAAAAATTTTCTGGTTATGGAGCCAAGAGGGCTCCTTGTGTGGATTCTCGGATCTCATCTCTTTCACTTCTTATTGCCTATAAATTTCCACTTCTATCTTAGCATTATTTCTAACTTCTAAGCATCATTTGGAAATAGAGGAAGGAAGGTCTTGTATGAAGATAAAGAATCATGCTGGTAAGCCAAGGATGACTGGCCTAAACCCACTCGGCTAAAAATGTACCTGCTTCATTTCTTGCATTTCGAAGTGTCTAATTACCTTATAAAATTGGATCTTAGGTGTCATCCTTGCCTTGGCTTAACCTGATAGACTCTTGTCAATCATCCTAGACCTTCTCTTCCCATGGTTGGTCAGAAATCAGGGGTGCTTCGGAAGAAGGCTTTATGGATGTTATGTCAGGAATTTAAGACATCAATTTTATTAGAATTTAGCCGTGTGATGCATATAGAATTGTCTTAACCTTCTTACTCTACAATTTTATATGTACGTGGGTATAATTTTTAACCTTCAAATGATGAACTTGGCTCCCATAATTTTAAAGCCAACGCTTAACTGAAATTTCAACTTAGTTTAAATAGAAAAGCTAGATTAAACAGTAAGATATTTGCCTCCTAAGAGACTTTTCTACAAGCCTCTAATCTATGAGGAGTAAAAAGTAGAACATGGGGAATAACGTTCACACCTGTAACTTTTATGAATAAAATGAGAAGATTGTACATATTCCTGCGGTTACTTATAAAAGATTTAATCATTCGATTTTTTTTCACTGTAGATAGTTCATGATGGTGTACCAAAAAGTGTTTTCTAAACGTTATTTACACTATTCCATTGAAATGATATTCATAGGTAATTTTTAAGAATTAATCTTTCCTACGTTATTAATATATGTTGATAGGTTTATACATATGCCATGTTATCTTAATTTGAATTTGAATATCAAACTTTGCATATGCTATGCCCGTATCTCTTTGCATATGTGACGTGCATTTAGATTCCTCAGTGTATAAGATTTATCCAATTTTTAAACTGAACAAATAAAGGGTTAATATTCGTTATATGTGTCCTAATTGATGGAAAAGAAAATGTTACTCTAGAATAATTGATAAAAGGATAATTGTATAAATCTGTTCATAATTAATATAGAGAAAGTAATTATAATATTTTCACCTTGATGGGCTCTTAACGAAAATAATTTTTTAGTATTAAGAAAACTTTAATCAAGACTTTAAAGAGGTACATGTGTTTGCATTTAAACTCATGATATAACATTTTCTTTCTGAAACTAGAAATAAAGAACTTCTGGAAACTTGAAAGGTAAAAATAACTAAATGCCAAAGGGCAATAGCAGAATCTTTGCTAAAACAGAGAAAAAATTTTAAGGAAAAAAGTGATTTTGGAAATGTCTTAAGCAATATAAGAACATAATAGAATTGCATGTTAGATCTATCTACAATTTAGAGAATATATTTGTCCAATAAACACATATATTAGACAAAGAAATTGGGCATGTGTAATGTCTTGGTACCAATTTCATAAGAAGTTGGTATGCGTAATTAAAAAGGGTGGGCTTTATACATTTTTTTCCCATTTCTCTTCTTCTTCATTATTCTTATATTCTGTCAGCAAAATCACCAGTATTATTAGTCCCTAGCCTCCATCATGATCAAATGTCAAAATAGTAATTTTTTTTTGATAACTTTAAATATCTTCTTATTCTTTTTCAGCTCTTATTTGTTTATTTATTTTTTTGATATCAAACTCAATAATAAATAAAAAATAAATGGGCCAAAATCACTAATAAACTATAATAGTTCTACCACTTGACCAATCCACAAACTTTAAAAAAAATTATGGTGACACTTTTTTCTCCATCTTAAAAAGAATCTCTATCTTTAATAATGCACTATTAAAAGAAGCTTATCCTAATGAAATTTATCTTTGTATTTTATTATCAAATAATAAATATCGGGCACAAAATACTTGAAACTCATTTCTTTGTAATTGTGCTAAATTACAATTAATTGTTTAGAATAATAAATTAGACTTTATTAGATGAGAGCATTTTAGGGTATTCATTAAATTTTTGACCTATTTTAACGTTTGGTCACTAAAAGTGTCAAATTAGAGGAGGTGAGCATAGTTTTAAAATCTTGAAGGAGCTTCGTGAAATTGCTAGAAATTTTAGGAGAGGTTTCTAAAATTATCCCTTTTTAATTCAAGACAAGCTATTGGAACCATCTCATTGGGATAATATGATACTCCAACAACCTAAACTTTTCTAAAAAGGTTTGGAGTTTCAATCATGTTGTCCCGGATATTATGTCTCTTTCAATCAATTCCTATCAGACGCTGCAAAAAAAAAAATAAAAATTTCCAACAAAAACTTTCTGAAGAGGAGGAAACCTATTCTTAATGAACAAGTCGCATCAATAATGCAGTGGGACTACAAATCAAGGGTAAACTCAAAGGTACGTTGCAACTCCATGGAGAATTCTTGTGTCCCTGGCGAACCCATGACAGAACCAAAGTATACAACTTTTATTCAAGAAATTAGGGGATGGAAATTCATCTCTTCCATCACTTTTTTGATGGAGAAGCTTGGAATCACGTATTCAATCCCAACTGATTGAATAATTAAAAGTCAAACAGAACAAAGCTAGATGAAGCTTTTGGTCATTATTGAGATTTAAAGCGTATTGGCATTGTTACTTGTTGATTGGACAATGGACATATGGCATAGATTTCCTTCGATGAAAGTGGGAATACTGAACTTACAAAATCAGGAGGAATATTGCAGTACAAGGGTGCATCAATTTGTCTCTTTAGAATGATGAACCTGCCTAATAATCAGCATTTCAAGCCCTCAATTTATTCTTCTTTCCGGGTTCTCCTTCAAAGTAGGGTCAAACTTTTCGAGGCATGTCAAAGGGGAATTGGATTGACCATGCTGGAAGTGACAGCTTGGATCCATAAGTTTTGTCATATCCACAAAGTCATACTATTTCACTATAGATTGTGTAAAAAAAGTATTGCTGAACGGTTCTTAGTGAAGGACCGAAAACTAGGATAAATGGAATTCTAGATGGCTCAAGTTGCAGGCTTGCAGCATCAATTTGTGAATCGATTATTGGATTGAGATTTAGTCCCAAATAATACACAACACGTATATGCAATAATTAATGTACGTAGATAATGAGTCACCTTTATAATGAATTTTGATTTGAATTGTATAGTATATGAGAAAATACCATCTGGCCCAATCAACATATGTTTGTTAAAGGGTTACATCAGCTTAATCTCTGCTTAATTGTCAGTAGCACAATCTAAAATTCACCTAGATATCCAAAGGTAAATCATTTCAGACTTAAGTCTGTATGTCACTTCTTTATTGTGCCAGAAAAAGAGAAGAAATAGAATTCGGAGACACTGTCCAAAATCAAGATTATATCTTCAGGCAAGTTTACAGTAACAAAGTTAAATTCCCAGGCCAAGAGCTTTGCAGCCCGATTTTGCCAACTTATTGTTGCCTTGCCCTTTCTGTATTCCCCAGAAATATGATTGGTCCCTCTACAAATGGGAATATATTCCACCATGTCATATGGTAACAAGTGGATAAAATGTGAATGTAGGTCAGCAGAATAGAGAAATAAGAAAGAGATACAATTGCTGAACATGTTTCAATTCCTATAGGACGACTAATGGAGAACCACCATGCATGCTACTTTTGGTGATGATATTTTTAACTCCTTATTGCCTATAAATAGCCATCTGATACTTCAGCATTGGTAAGCAGAAATGCATTGCTCAAATGGGGTGGAAGAGATGTCTTGTATGGTCATCAAGAGTCTTGTTAGGTAGCCAAGGATGACTTGCCTAAATCCACTCAAGGGTTTAATGCCCTTTTTTCCTTGTTAGTATATACTACTCAATCTCACTGTTTTAGCTGTGCCCCTCTGAATCCAAGTACAGGATCCAATGATTGAATTAGGAGCCCTAAGGTTGTTTCTAGGCGTCATCTTTTGGCTATCCTGACTGGCTCTTATATATTGATCATGCTAGACTTTCTCTTCCAAATTGGCACAATTTAAGTGTCATCAACCTGCACCATCTTATGTGAATTCGGTTTTCATTAATCAACTTCTCACTTTTCATTTTATTGTTTTACCTAATGTCTTTCAATCTGTAGAGAAATTGAAGCGTTATGAATGTCAACATTTCACCATTAATTTCACAATATCATGTATCACTAGAATCAAAGTGTGCTAAATTGGTACAACTCCACGAGTATAGATACCAGAACTTTTTCAGTCGCCCAGTAGAAGAGATAATTGGGGGCTGCCTACCATTTTTTTTTTTTTTTGGTCATTTTCCTGGGCAACCGTTATATCTGCATTAAGCAATCGTCCCTCACGTAAAGTAGAATATGGACAATGCATGCATGATATAGTGGTTTCTTAATTATCCATGATTAATAGGTATATATCTGCATTAATAAGCCATGATTAGTAGGGTTGAGCCACATAATTAACTCAGTAAACAAGTTTGGCATAAAGAAATTGTTTTTTTGAAGAATACTATTATCACCCATGTATATTAGTTGGTACATATTTAGTTTTCTAGTACCTGAATACATAAACAATTTGCTTTTTTTCCATTCCTCTTGTCTTGTTTTTGTAAAAGTAAGCAATCGCTTTTCATTGCTCTAGATTGCATTCTTTAGCTAAACTGGGTTGTATACAAGGGTGAGCTATCATTCCAGTTCGGGTTGGGAAGGGTGTGGGGAGAGGTGGGAATTCAAAAAAAAAAAAAAAGAAGAAAAAAAAGGAACTAACATTCATTAATTTTCTTTTGTTAATTTCAAATATGTAATGCGATTAATGCACTTAATTTGCTTATAAAGGGAATATTTGCCCAAAGCATTTTGATGTTATTTTACATATTGATCACCCCTGTCTTTGCTTATTTAACTCGATCTTAGCTTCAACTTTCTACCATGGTGAATTTCTTGTTTTTTCCCTCAACTTTATATGACAGTCTTTTTAGTTTAATTTCCATCTACTGGATTTTATGCAAACTATCCCAAGTTGAGACTTCCATACTCTTTTTATGGTTGATTTTTTTTTTTTTTTTAATAAAGATTCCAAGCCAATACGGACTTGTCGGACCAAAAGCTCCTTGACTGGGCCCTAGAAAGGATAGCATTGGAATGGCGGAATATGACCAAAGTAGAGTAATTCTGCATGGGCTTCCATACATGAATTTCCATTCATAAGCATTTCGAGAAATTTTTTTTAATTATTAAGGCTATACTGTTATTTCCTGAATAAGATTTACCCGTGATAACAAGGTATTTGATTCTTGAATAACCTGATAAAATTGAAGTTTGAAAACTGAAAACTGAAATCTAAAGTGTGAATCGATTAAGTTATTGAATTGTTAAATATTAAATTTAATACATTTGAACGCATATCATATTCAGTGATAAGTGAATAGGTTATCACTTAATTTTGAGAGCATGTTTTGGCTAGAAAATTCAATGTCACTTAATTAATTCAGATGTTCAATATTTTGTTATCAAACGGTCTGAATATATTAAGTTCTGAATCCATTAATTTTAAGTGCTGAATTGGATTATCCAACAGAGCCTTAAACTATAATTGAGCTTGTAATTCTCTCGGATAGAAACAAGAGAAGGACTACCTTCAACAAAGTTCTCGGAAGAAGCAAAGTTCAACTAGTCCAGAGACGTTTCAAGTCTATATATTTCCATTTATCTTTAAGTGGAAAAAATGCCTTATTCTTATCTATCACTTATTGGTTTTGAACTTTCACGATCCAAAGTATTTTTAACCTTTAGCCGTCGAGCTTGAAAATTGTATTGAAGTCAAATTCAGTTATTAATCTTTTTTTAATAGAGAGGTTAAACCTTATATGGAAAGGGAAATGAGAGGGTGTTAGAGTCGAGTAAGAGATTTCACAGTCATTTGATTACTGTAACTATCGAACAACGTCTTAGGGGTAATAACTGATTTATTATTTTTGAAGATGTTAATTACACCAGCTCTTAAAACGAAATTTAACATAATCCAAGGAGTTTGACAAGTATAATTATCCATTTTTCGCTAATTGATCGCGTTGGAAATGTGCTTGACTAATTTATTAAAGATGCACTCGCCTAAACATGGCTATCAGTACGTAACTCAGTTCCTGTCCAAGTCAAATTTCCTAATTATGGAAAAAAATTCTCGAATACAAAATTCAATAACCATTCTCTAAATTCCTTCAATCAATAGCTTTTCTGTTAATTTATCTTTTCCTTTCCTTGCAAAAGGTAGTGGTATGGCATCTCGTACCTACCTACGAACAAAAAACAAGAACATAACCCCCTGTACTATGTTAATTATTTCTTGTTCACCAATTATGCCTACGTAATCTTCCTGTCTCGTTGATGAGGGAAATCACCTTGTTCTGGTCCAACCATAGCCCATCTCCATGAGACCTGTTCAGCAATCCAACCGAAAGGCAAGCTCTATATGACCTAAAGAGAGCATCAAGTACCTCAACCATGCCCAACTCATTTCGGATAATTTTGTTCAGGCGAGTGTTTTTTTTTTTTTTTTTTCGATAACGGCACATCTAGTCTAATCTACTCCTACTCTCACTCTAACTTACTCTAGGGGGTGGCCCAACTAAATCGAGAAAATCAATGAGAACTGAACCACTATCAGATCATACGGGTGCACCACGCACCCGTATAGATTTAGAAGAAGTCACGTATATAGTTGCACATTGATAGGAGGTAAGGTAAGATTTAAACCATTGACCTCTTATCCCACAATATAGTGGCACAGGTGAGTTCTTTTTTGGATGAGACCAAAATTTGCAAGCCAAAGAGACTTATTAATAATAATTTGGTATGTATGACCAGTAATTTGCTGGATATCAGTCCACGGGTAACTTTTTCCCACCTCTGCACGACATTTTAACCAATTTAATTACCATGAAAGATTTACTACTAAAGAACACCAGGCTTAGCTCTTGCATGGACTTAAGATTCAGCACAAGTTGGATTGATCTTGTGGCTTTTAGACCCTATTTTTCCAATCTCAAATCCAGATATGGACTGGGTATGATTGGTCCCTACCGCTTAGTGGAATCTATTCCCTCATGCATAATTGGCTGATAGCATTAATGTCAACTGTGGTACGAGGTCTGAAAGCAAAGAATATGCTGAAAATGTGTCAATAATTATGGGGCCAAGTTAACTCCATATGCGTGCGGCATTTCGGATCTAATCTCTTTTCCTCCTCTCCCCTATATATAGCCAGTTGTATTGTGCTGCTACTTTAAGCATAAGTGCAGTGCTTGAAATGAGAGGGAGAGAGGTCTTGTATGGAGATAAAGAGTCTTGTTTGATAGCCAAGGATGACCTGCCTAAATCCACTCGAGGGTTTGCCTTCTTCAAATGATTTTTCTTTTCTTTTCTTTTTTTTTGGGGTAAATTTTAGTCTATATCTTCACAAACATTTGGATATGTGATAAGGTTGCATTTTAGTACAAAATTGTGTATAAAACATGTTTTAGTACTTTAGCAGTCTTACAAGCCGAATGTAACATAATTGACTTAAGCCAAATGTAACAAAAACGATTGGTTAGGAGTCCTAAGGTTATTTTTAGGCAGGTCATCCAAGGCTTCAGATTGGCTCTTATCAATCATGCTAGACTTTCTCTTCCATGTTTGGGAAGACAATCTTGGTGAAACAGAAGGCTTGGAGTTGTACAGAGGTCTTGTTTTTCTGTTTGTTTAAGAAACAAATTTTGGATGTTGAAGTTGCTGTTTTCACAAAAATGCTTATGAAGGTACACAAACGTTTATGTGTTTTTGCGCCTGTGTGTGTTGAGAGAGAGAACATATAAATACAACAACTTATGTTTTTTTTTTTTTGAGTAATATAACAATTTATGTTATATTTGGAGCATTAGTGATGTCTAATATTATTCATTTGATGCGCAATTTTTGCTGCAAAAATTCTTCATTGAGCAAAATGCTTGTAATTAAGAATTTTTCGTAATAAAATTTCAAGTTAGCAATTTTACACGGTAAAAAGTTGCAATTTTTCCTAACATTTGCCAGCAAAATGTTGTATAATAGAGGTTCAACTCTTTTTTTAACTACCAGACATCTGATCGAACTTAATTGAAAGGTGGGATTGATAGAGAATGTGAAGTTGTGAAGAGCTTCAAGCAAATGTTCTTTGAAGAAGAAAGGAGCCAGCCAAGTGACTCCTTGAACCAGTGGCTTCATTAGGTTCCAAAAGCTCAAAATCCCTTTTTTTTTTGGGAAAAAAAGAGAAAAAAACCCAAAAAAAAGGCGTATATCCAGTCCAAAGCTGGTTTAGATTGCTCATCCGGTTCTTGACTAGTTCATCGACGATCTTGGTTGAAATCACTACTTTTAGGCCACATCCGGGACCTAGTCACTGCAGAATTGGCCAAATTTGTCCGACATCAACAACACTGCTTGAAGTTCTGTGCCTTCATATTTCACTTTCTTCGACTCTTAACAGAAAGATAGGAGATATGGATATATGTAAACAAATCCTTATTAAACGAATATTGTAATATTAGTTGGTTAGGGAGCCATCGATCACACTAGCTTGCTTGACGGGGAAAAAACAAAGAAATGATTTGAACATCATTACGTTTCTGTCATCAATTATTGCCCTTCTTATTCTTAACCAAACTGCGAGTTCATTTGATATTAGTATTTTCATTTCAACTGTTATGGTAGAATCTTACAATTTTTTTTTTTGGGTAAAAAAGAAAAAGAAGCAATTGTTAAGTGCACATAAACAAAATTAACTTTGTAGCTCATGGTTCTTTAATTTCTCGAAATTAAAAGCTGTCCTAAATACGTTGAAAATATACCACCAACTCACTTCATCAAGATGGAAACTCCACAGCTCTTTAGATGTGTTCTTGCTGCTTTTATGGAGAAGTAAACTTAACAGAATCGCAGCCATGCAAAAAATATTTGGCTATGCTTTTGGCTATCAGCTCAACCATTCACACATCTAATAGTTTGTTCTACGTTTATGATGGACAAGTGTTTTTTTTTTTCTTTTTTGCAATTTTGATCATTATGGAGAAGGAGGTCTAATACATTAATATCCAAGTCACAGGCATTATTTTTTCCAACTCCTTGGGAAGATAGAACATTAGGAATTGAGGTTGTGAAATTCTACCTCAAGGACCAGACATCCAACTACTGAATTATCAACCCAAGCATTGATCAAAACTGCATTATCTAGGGTGCAAATTTGTGGCTACTAGATGTACACACACACATATAAACACACACAAAACAGCTTCGATTTTTGCATTAGTACGTCTAAATGCATCCGCCTAAGGTATTAATATGAGGATGATCATTTGCACTTGATTTTTATCTCTTTAGCCGATAATTTTCAGAGCAGATTAGTGCTAGAATTTAGTTCTTGAATGTTCTGCATCAGCTTCCATGTCCATTCGAGCCCACGAGAACATCTTTGTTGGCAAAAACAGCTAATGACAAAGTGCAAAGCCAAGAGTTAGATGCTTGAAAATGAAGCAAAATAATGCTAAGCAAAGTTTGCTTGGTACTTGGAGCATTAACATTTTTATTCAAGTGGTCATTTGTGATGGAATTCGATTGCTTGGGGAATATTAATCAGCATGAGAATCAAATTTCGAATGTCAGAGCAGAATGTAGTTAGAAGTACACAGATCAGAAAGTCAACCATCCGTACATGCATGGGCTCTAACTGGGATGATGGTGGCTTTATGGATAAGAATATAAGATTGAACAATCAAAAGGAAAAAAAAAAACCCCAACAGTTTGTTATTTTGTTTCTGTTTTTTTTTTTTATAAGATTGTTATGACACACAATATTTAATGAAATGACTATGGATACTTATAACACAGTAATACGACAAACTAATCTGCGAATAATGGCAAAAATACTAACGTATAACTATATTAAACGAAGATTTGAACTCGCATACAATCATTTTTCTTCCTCCAATGGTTGGAATACTACAATCCACAAATCGTGCGACTGCATCAATATACATATACAGTGCATTGCAACCTTTCCTAGCCCGATGCTGAATGTAGAATTCTTTTTATTCTTTCTTCTTCTTCTTCTTTTTTTATCTAATTGTATAGTACTATGTATAATTTCATGGTTACGTGTATATATGAATTCTTCTATTTTATTCCTCCTAGGACCCAAGCTGATGAGTGAGCCAGATTTAACGTTATTTGCAAGAATCCAAATTTTCAATGCCAAACCTTGTTGATGCCCTCCCCACCCCCTCTTTTGTGTATTAAGCTGTTGTCTATTTTACTTGAGCATTTGTGTCGTACACAGCTTTGAGGGTGAGCAATTGTTCCCTCCCCACCAAAAAATGAAAATCACACTTAAGTTTGCTAAAATTATATAATAGGCTTTAAAAAATTTTTAAATATTTTAATTTGCACAACATATACACCCTTTGAATTTTATAAATTTCCTTTCTTTAGTTGCATTGCCCCCTACCTCTCTACAAATTTCTTCTATATTTAGATATTTTCTCAAATTTTGTGAAAGTTTTTCTTTTTTCTTTTTGGCTGTGCACTGAGCACTTGAAGATTACAATGTTTATAGTGATGACCACTTACAAAATTATTGGACTTATTTCCAATTAAGCATTGGTATATCTTAAATAATAATAATAAAATATTTCAACATTGTAAATACAAATCCATAGTGTGTCTTACATAGAAAATTTATGAGAATAGAAACATATGGGATACATAAATCGCATAAACCGCAATGAAGTTATGGAAATTACAATTGCCTCTATCTCCCATAAGGTTTTGACTCTGCCACTATTTGTTTGTTTCAAGAAATTCCGCTCGGTTTTGATAATAGCTTTTAAGCCAATTAATGCTTAAACTGAAATTCCAAGTTAGTTTGAAGATTAATGTAGCAAGCTTGAACACTAAACTCTTATGAGACTTTTTTATTTATGAGACAAAAGTAGAACTTATAAAATAACGCTAACGGTTAATATGTAGCTTTTGAAAATACAATGAGAAGAATGAACACATTATTATAGTAGCTATCAAAAAATTTAGAAATTTACTTCACTATGGTGTACACAAAGTTTTTCTTTTTAACGTTATTTACATTATTCAAAATTTTAATTATTTTTAGATGCATGGTATTGTCCACTGTTAACGTTTGTTATGTTTGCCTTAACATAACAAACATATAAACTTTAAAGCACACATACACATACATATACATATATGTATATATATATTGTATACACACATATTTGTACACACACTCTCTCTCTCTCTCTCACCAAGCAGAATTTCAAGCAAGAAATCTGTTTACAATGAATAAAGGCAAAATATTATTTTTTTTTAAACTTCATGAGTTTAATGACATGAGTTCTTTAAGTGTTAAAACTGCATTAATTAAAACTACGTAGAACTACATGTATGCATTAAAATTTGGAGTTAAATTGTAAGTAAATGCTCAATTAACAAGGAATTATTTGTAACTTGTACATTTTTAAACTTCACTGTGTAGGTTAAACCCAAAATTTCTTGGAATATATTGAGAGAATTTTCTTCGATTGTAAACTTGATTTCATGTCAGCTGCCATGTTCTAGAAGCATGTCCTAGTGGATGGGTACACCTCTAATTTAATTTCTTATTTTGCATTGGTTCTCAATTTGGTCCAAAAAGTAGTCCAAAAATATTGGGGCCGAAACCTTGCAAAAGAACCCCCAAATTCACGCACTACACGACACAGAGCATGGTGATTAAAGTTTTTTCTCATATTAAATATTAGAACTATTTTCCAAGAAATGGTAGATCAAATTCCAAGTTCGCATTTTTCACAAATTTTGTCATTTGTGTTTGAAGATAGAAAGAGACAAAAAAAAAAAAAAATTGTGAATGAAGACTATTCATAATGTAGCTGGCATTTTCCTCTGGGTCTATCTAACGAATACCCAATAGATGGACTTCAGGTGTTCATAGTTTAGAATAGTAATGTTAATTAGAAAAAAAGTATATAAATATAAGATAATATAATAACTGTTAGTATGTGAATTCATATCATAAATTAGATGTGATCTAAGTGTACTATTCAGTGTTCATTGGGCACCTGTAAAAAAAGCCTTTTCCTCTACCTAAAAAATGGATAATATTGCAAGTACTTCAAAGCCCAATAGACCCCATATGCATGCCATTATATACACTTGAACCTTTTATATTCAGAAGAGCATTAATTATGTTGATTTACCAAAAAAAAAAAAAAGAATTCAATTGTACTTTTCCTTTTAATGAGCCAAGTGAAGGGTTGACAATCTAGATATCGTGTTGAGTCGCAAAGATGCTTTTCTCCTATCTTCGCACCAAAGAATTGAATTCTAAAAGTCAAATAGGAGAAAAAAGGAACGGGGAAAAAAAAGGAATGTACATAATTGAGAGCATTGACATCGTTTCAAAGTGAAGCTACTTACACATGTGGCATATATTGCGGTAATACTGGAATATATTGATTGAGAGTTCCTAAAGAGAATTGTGATGGAGAGGGAGTCAACCTGTTTCGCTTGGCCCAAATTTTCTCACTTGTGTACTTCTATTCCTCAAACGTGCTTCTTAGTTTATATTCTCAAATTTGTTCTCTATCTGATTCTTTCCCAAACAAAGGCCAAAATTCTCAAGGGTATGGTATTGTGAGATGTGACACAAATGGAAATAGATAAGCTTAAGGCTCATATGAAAGACACTAGACAGTGTGGTCTAAGTATCAAAAAACCACCCATCCCTCCACTTGTAGATCGAAAAATTCTTTTTCTCGCATCGTTATGCTAAATATCTTCAGAATAAGTTATTGTAAAGAAAATGAATGAAACTTTTAAAGGTTGAGACCCCAAAAATTAAAGATTTTGGGTTCAAATCTCTCTTCTCCTTCCCCTCCTCCGCTCCTAAAATCCCACCTTTCCCCTGCTAATTTGTTTTTTCAAACGAAACTTTCTTACTATAGCAAAAGTGAATAATTAGGTTGATGCTATGAAAAGTAAAGAACTCGGCTCAAGTCTCGCTTGTTTGTGCATTATGTCTAGCACATAACATGTCATTACAACGTTATTAGGTGTATATTTATCAATCCAACAAAGACATAAATAATGGCAAATTATAAGATTGCACAAAATCTTAACTGAAGATTTAATTTTATCTTACACACCACTTTAAAGTATAACACATATAAGCTGTCTTGTTGATGTTGATTAAATTTGTGTTCAGCTTGATAGCACTTGCAAAATTTGTGTCCGGATTGATAGCACTTGCAAAGTTTCCCGGCCAATTGCTGCTAGTGTTGTATGAGTGTGAAGTCAATATCCGATTGTGAATCTACAATAAATGGGATAAATCTTAACGGATATGGTAGGCCCCTGGTAATAACTGGAATATATTCCCAGCCCCTAAAATTTTTCAAAAATTAATGTACAGAAAATTCTAAAAAGACTGCTAAATCTTATGGGGAGGGGAGGGGGGGGGGGGGCAAAAAGAAACTCCATCATGTGATAGTTGGAATCTAATGTTGTCTATTTAAAGCTCTTTTCATCATAGAAATTTCACCATTCCAGTCAAGAAAGTGCATTTTTCAACACGAGAGGAAGAGAGGTCTTGTATGGAGATAAAGAGTCTTGTTTGGTAGCCAAGGATGACTTGCCTACAACCATTCAAGGGTTCTTCAAAAGGCCAAACATTGCCACATATCTATCTTGTAGTAATTATCATATGGAACCTCAACTTGGTTTCTAGGCGTCATCCTGCGGCTATCCTGACTGGCTCTTATCAATCATGCTAGACCCTTCTCTTCCATGCACAAATAACCAAATGCAGCTGAAGCAGCTCCTCATCAGCTGGAGTACTAAGATAAGCATATATACTTGACTCTGCTGCAAACGTTTCTTCTCTTTTTTTTTTTTGTTTTGGAAAATTTCTCTCAAAATTTTAATATTTTCATGTGATTAGGGTTTGGGTAGTTAAATTAGATACATGCTTATAACCAGATATAGAAGTGAAAACTGCAGCTTAGAAAGTTGTTTGAATAAGAATGAATAGGAATTGGTTTTGCTTGAAAACCACTAATTTATGAGCTTTTTTCAAGACGTCAAAGCCTTGTAGTCCTTACTACAAACGTTGAAGTGGATAATTACGGTTCTTGGTCACATCCTTTTTTTTTTTTGGTTGTTGGACTATAACAATCTGTTGATCTTCGAACATCCAACCATCTTACTTGGCTTATTTTCTTTGCATTGCAACTAGAGCTGTTAATCGAGCCGAGTCGAGCCGAGTATTTGGCTGCCGAGCTCGACTCGAGTTTAATTCGAGCCGAGCTTGACTCGAGCTCGTTAGGAAAACGAGCTTTAAAATATGCTCGAACTCGGCTCGTTAAATGTACATGTGGCTCGAGCTCGAGCTCGAGCTCGACTCGTTTATCACAAACGAGTCGAGCTTCACGAGCTCGAGCTCGTGCAAATTAAGCTTAATAAAAACCTATAATTTTTAATTTTTATAATTTTGATTTCTAAAATGACAAATATACCCTTCATTAACGAGCTCTAACGAGCTACTCGAGTATCAAACGAGCCGAGCTTACTCGGCTCGTTAACTAAACGAGCATGTTTCGAGCTCGAGCTCGACTCGTTAACCAAAATTAATGAGCCGAGCTCGAGCCTTAACGAGCCGAGCTCTAACGAGCTTTCGAGCTACTCGACTTAACAGCTCTAATTGCAACGTGCAACAACCGCTAAAAGAAGCCTTTCATGTACTATGTGCTGTCGAACACTACTTCGGATAAGCTTACCCAAAAAAAATAAATACCTCGGATCAAATGTGGATCATATCAAACCTGTTTAGCCATTGCTTAGTTATACTAAATTCAAGAAAAGAGTCCTTAAGGAGCGATTTCAAGAAAAGAAACCATCCCATCTCATCAAAGTACTTTAAGAGCGCCTGCCTCTTTTAAGACTTCTGAGCTTAATAAAACTACCTTAAAAGCTCTCCAAAAGAAAACTATGTAGAAGTACAGAAAGAATCAGAGAAAAACTTTCCAGGAAAGCTGAAGTCTACTTTTTGTTGCATCATGCATTTACATCACAACAAACTTAATTTTTTTTTGAAGAAATATAGGGTTAATTACATTTTATCCCTTTTAGGTATGGGCTATTTCTCACTTTACCCCCAACGTTTGTTTTTCCTCAGTTCATCCCCTCTGTCAGTCTAGCTAAGCAAATTCACCGTTGGAAATTTGAACATGCCGAAATTGCCACTGGAAATAGCAGTTTCCTTTGGATGACTAAGATACGCCTCAATTAGTTATAAAAGAGGGGGTGTCTGATGCTTCCATTCAAGTGAACTATTTTTTTCTCTTTTGTCTTAGCATATCCAGCAACACCTAAAATTTTTTTGTCAACCAAAAAGTATCATAAAAATGTCACAAAGTTCTTCAAATAACATTGAAAGATTGCCCCAAAAAATGTGTGGATGCAGTAAAAAGGCACCATTGTGAATCTCTTGGACACTTGAAAATCCAGAAAAAAGATTTTATGGCTGCTCATATTCCAATGTAAGAATTTTTCATTAATAATCTATTATTATTGTCTTTAATTTTGCTCTGTACGTGAATAAGCCAGAAAGAGTTTTAGACAGCTATATTTTCTTTTTATTCAGAACCGACATGCATGTGAACATTTTTCATGGATAGATTCCGAAGTTTGTAGTAAAGCAAAAGAAGTAAGTGCAGTGCTGTAATCTAGACTGTTGGAACAAAAGGAGAAACTAATGTACTTGCAAAGGGAGAATGAAGAATTGGCAAATGAGCATGAAAAATTGAAAACCAGATATGCAGCCTTAGAAACAGAAATCTGTGTTTTACAAGCTGAAAACCATGACCTGGAAGTCTTTGAAGTATTTGGAATTTGCATAATAAAAGTAGTTTTTAATGAGTGCAAGTGTAACAAATTCAGTTATAAATGCAAATAAAAAAGGAACTCACCATTGTAGAGTCAAATGGAATATATTTTACTTGTTGATACCCCTTGACCATTCCAAAGTCCAATGCCACGTAATGGGCCATTGTTATGGTCCCAAACCCTACCCTTACCCCTGCCTCTACCTCTACCTCTCCAATTAGCTCTAGTTGAGCCTTTTGCAATAGTAGAATTAGTTATATCAGTACTCCTCCCAACACTAAGGAATCAAAACAGGTTCAACATTATTTCTAAAGTGGCCCCAACTAGCTCCCCTTCCTACATCTCTACTAGCACCATTTTTTTCACCTCTATCTTGTGGTAGAAGTCTAGCAGCTCATTTAGTAGGTCCTATATACCTTGCAACACATCAAAAAGTGACAGTTAGATGTAGATATAAAAAACCCAACAATATATATTTTAGCTTTTACCTGTGCATTCACTGGTTGTTTTTGCCTCACAAATGAACAACCAGTGACTTTGCAACTTTTGGCATTATGGTTAGTATGACCACAGTGAATTGGCAGCCCTATTTTAGACAGTTTTTCAACATGTCCTCTAATGAAGTCTTTCTTCACATTTTCTTAGGTCTGCCAGGAGCTATCCTCTTATGAGGTGGTAGTAATGAATCAAATCTATGTTCAGCCAATTTGCTTGGTCTGGTATAGGTATAGTAACTCTTGCATATGCCTTTTTATATGTTTCCACTGAGTAGCAATTATCAACATATGCATATGGATTTTTATTGTCTTGCACAAGTCCAGCACATGCATGGACACATGGAATTCCAGCACATGCATGAAGCGAATACTAGTTGTGTTAATGAAAGAGTACCCGTTAGAATAACCCTTCTTAAAAATAGTCTTATTGAAAAAAGTTACTCTTTACTTTTGGAAGTTGCATAAGTTACTGCGAGTACATAAGGTGTCACCCTTGACACGAGAGACTTTTATGTGCATGAAATTAATGCTTTATGGTTCTTTTTTCAATAAACTATCCAAAACTTCTATGGAAACATTTTTTAGACTTCTAGTATTACTTCCTTGCTCTGGCTTTAGAAGCTAATCAATTATTTAATCTATATCTATCAATATATATATGTATACTATATTTTTTCAAAAAAAAGTTGGACTTCATTGATAGGGTGTTAATTGTTGGTATTTTAATTATTAATTTTCCCTTCTATCCCTGACAAATATTGTGTTAATTGCTGATATTTACTCATATTTGGTATCGGGACTTAATTTCAGGAATGAAGCAGAAAACTACCAAAAAGGAGGGACTTTATGGAGAATATGGAGACTTCTAAGGGCTTCAATCCTTAGGCCTTGGATTGGTGGGGACCACAAAGCTATAAGTCATTTGGGCTCTTAAAAGAAAGCAACGTAGAGAGACTTGGAAGAAGGAGTAATTTTGGAGACTTTGTCCACATGTGTGGGGACCACCGGAGATAGCTTTTAGTCATCTGACTTTTGGCTTTTTAAGGGGAGGACGTACAGAAGAAAGGGGACCTCTAGTTTAGCTTTTTAGTTTAGTTCTAGTTTCCTTTCTCTGGACTGGCCTCTGACACACGCCAGGTGTTCGACAATATTCCCCAACGGGAAAAACATCTTTTATTCCTTGCTTTCTAGTAAAAACGCAATGCCTTTGCAATCCAGTACTTTTGGCTGCAATTCAACTATGAGGAGTGGCTAATTTCTTCATCTAGTCAGAGGTTAAATCGAAGCTTTGGTTCGACAAAACTGTGAGATCGAATTGATTTCCCTACGTTCTTTAATTTGCAAGTATTTATATATTTCCTGTTCACTTATGCATATGATTATTTCTTGCAATTAAATACTTGATCACTGTTTAATTGTGTGAGTAATTAACAGCCATCTAAGAGTGCTCAATCCGTAATTGTTGGGTAATTTTAGTACATGTGGCAAGTGATATGATTCAATTGTAGTAGAAACTTTTGAGTCGTCGTTGCGGAAATATATGATATAGCCTAAATAAACCGAGCGTGTGTGTTTGTTGGTTATAATTGGTGGCCAGTCTAATGATTAATGCTGTCAATAGGTTAAATCCTAAGAGCGTGTTTAGGACTGCTTAATTGGCTAGGGCAATAACTACAGAGCTTGTTGTGGTTATCGAATCAGTAAGGTTAGGCAGGTTGTCAGAGCTTGTTGACAACCATAACCAGTTTATTTGTAAATGAAAGATTTTATCTCTGCATCTGTGATCAGTGATTCGAACCATAAGTGGAGATTATACCTTTGACTAGAGATTTTCCTTCCGTCAATTTACTTTATATTTTTAATTTGAGCAATTAAATTAGACAGTTCCATATCAACTTCCCCCATTTTTATTTAATGTTACATTCATTCAAAATAAATTCCCAAGTCCCTGTGGATTCGACCCTGCTCGCTGCTATATTCGAATTTTGTCTTTCACGTAATTAATATACTTTGGTATATCGGATCAAGCAAACTCTGGCACCAGGGTGAAGCTAGTAACCCATTGCACAGCCTAAGTCCCTGCTCCAGTACCATAGTGGACTTAATTCGTGACTTAAGAGTAGGAATTTTATTTTTGCTGGTTTGACACCCAACAAATTTTGGCGCCGTTGCCGGGGACTTGGTGTCAAAATAAATTTATTTTCTTTGAATTATATTTTCTTTGTTTATTTTTTATTTTTATTTTTATTGTTACTGGTTTATGCCTAGATCTTCTCGTACAGGTGAACTGCAATATAATCCTGAGATAGAGAAAACTGCTCGTGCATTGAGAAAAGCAACAAGAGAACGAGCAGAGGCATCCTCCTCATCTACTGGACATAATTCAGTAGTAGATTTTGTGGATTCATTTAGTGAGACGGAAGAGATAGATAGCACCATGGCTAATGAACGGACATTGAGAGAATTGGCTGCACCAGATTTAAATCAACAGCCTCTATGCATTACTTATCCTACATTAGAGGTTGCATTTGAGTTAAAATCTGGACTAATCCATTTACTTCCTTCTTTTCATGGCTTACCAGGTGAAGATCCCCACAAGCATCTCAAAGAATTCCATGTGGTTTGCTCGACAATGAAACCTCAGGGAGTCACAGAGGAGCAAATTAAATTAAGAGCCTTTCCATTTTCCTTAGCCGATAAAGCTAAGGATTGGCTCTATTATCTGCCCTCTGGGTCAATATCCACATGGACAGACATGAAGAAGCATTTTCTAGAAAAATTCTTTCCTGCATCCCGAGCTGCAAGCATTAGGAAAGACATCTGTGGAATTCGACAATTCAATGGAGAGACTCTACATGAATATTGGGAAAGATTCAAGCAACTATGTGCTAGTTGTCCTCATCATCAAATTCCTGACCAACTCCTCATCCAGTATTTTTATGAGGGTCTGTCCCAAACTGACAGAAGAATTATTGATGCTGCCAGTGGGGGCTCCTTAGTGAATAAAACACCCACGGAGGCAAGAAATTTGATATCAAGTATGGCTGCAAATGCTCAACAATTTGGAGACAGGCAGGATAACACGACTCGTAGAGTCAATGAGGTAAGTAATTCTTCAATAGAGCAAAGATTAGATTGTCTAACTTCTTTGGTTGAAAAGTTAGCTATAGGACAAATGCAGCAATTGAAAACATGTGGAATCTGCTATGGTTCGAGTCATCCAACAGATATGTGCCCCACACTCCAAGATGATTCGACTGAGCAGGCTAATGCAGTTGGATTTCCAGGACCACCTCAGAGACGGTATGATCCCTATGCAAACACCTATAATCCAGGATGGAGGGATCATCCTAATTTTAATTATGCAGTAAGGCCACCAGGATTTCCACATCAGTCACAATATCAACCTAGACCTCAACTTTCACAGCAACAACCTGCTCCTAAATCAGGTATGTCACTTGAGGATATTGTGAAATCTTTGGCTACTAACACTCAACAATTTCAACAGGAGACGAAAACTAGCATTCATAATTTGGAGAATCAAATGAGCCAGTTAGCTTCCACAGTCAATAGATTGGAGTCCCAATTATCTGGAAAGCTACCTTCGCAGACAATTGTCAACCCCAAGCAAAATGCTAGTGCCATCACATTAAGAAGTGGCAAAGAGTTGCCTGAGCCGAGCAAGAAAATTTCTGAACAAGCAATCGAGGAAGAGCTCGAAAAAGAGGGGAATGTGTCTCAACCTAGAGCCTTGGAACAACCAGATTTTGGAGAAAAATCAACACAAGTGGTTACACCTCCGCCTCCATTTCCTAGTCGACTGGCAAAGTCCAAAAAGCAAGAGCACGAACAGGAGATTTTGGACACTTTTCGAAAAGTTGAGGTAAATATCCCTCTTTTAGATGCAATTAAGCAAATTCCTAGATATGCTAAATTTTTGAAGGAATTATGCACTGGTAAGAAAAAGTTGAAAGGAAACGAGAAAGTGCATATGGGAGAAAATGTTTCGGCAGTTTTGCAGAAAAAATTGCCTCCTAAATGCAAGGACCCAGGTATGTTTACTGTCCCTTGCAAAATAGGTAATATTAAAATTGAAAAAGCTATGTTGGATTTGGGTGCTTCGATAAATGTTATGCCTCGTTCTATTTATAATTTGATGAACATTAGGCCTTTAAAAGAGACGGGCGTAATAATTCAACTGGCTGATCGATCAAATGCCTATCCTGATGGAGTTTTGGAGGATATTTTAGTGCAAATTGATAATTTGATTTTTCCTGCAGATTTTTATGTGCTTGATATGGAGGATGATAATTCTAATTCATCTCCAATACTGTTAGGGAGACCATTTTTGAAAACTGCTAGAACAAAAATTGATGTTTTCACTGGCACATTGACTATGGAATTTGATGGTGATGTTATTAAATTTAATATTTATGATGCCATGAAATATCCTGGTGAATCTCATTCAATTTTTGTTATAGATGTAATTGATTCTTTGGCGCAGCAAAATTTTGAATTTAATAATGACGATGCGTTGAAGGTTGCTATTTCTACTGGTCTCTGTCAGGAAAATTTGCAAAAGATAAAAGGGAAGTTTGTTTTTCCTTTTGAATTGCAGGAAGTTATTTTTGAATTGAATTCTCTTTGCCCAGAATTTTCCAATGTGTCTTACTTGGAATTACCTCTGTCTCATTCACAGCTTTTGCCATCTATTGTGCAAGCCCCGAAGGTGGAATTAAAGCAGTTACCGGATAATTTAAAGTATGCATTCTTGGGAGATGGAGATACACTCCCAGTAATAATTTCCAGTAAATTGACTGCTTTAGAGGAAGAAAAACTAATTCGGGTGTTGAAGGACCACAAGGAGGCAATAGGATGGACAGTGGCTGACATAAAAGGATTAAGTCCAGCCACTTGCATGCATCGCATCTTGTTAGAAGATGGTGCTAAGCCTTCGAGAGAGGCTCAACGGAGATTGAACCCACCAATGATGGAGGTAGTGAAGAAAGAAGTTTTAAAACTTCTTGACACAGGTATAATCTATCCCATTTCGGATAGTAAGTGGGTAAGTCCTGTTCAAGTAGTTCCTAAAAAGACAGGAATTACTGTTATTGAAAATCCTAAAGGTGAGTTAGTGCCCACTCGAGTTCAAAATGGGTGGAGAGTTTGTACCGATTTTAGAAAATTAAATGCATTAACTCGTAAAGATCATTTTCCATTGCCTTTTATTGATCAGATGTTGGAAAGGTTGGCAGGAAAATCTCATTATTGCTGTCTTGATGGTTTTTCAGGTTTTCTACAAATTCCAGTGGCGCCTGAAGATCAAGAGAAAACCACATTTACTTGCCCTTTTGGTACATTTGCCTATAGACGAATGCCTTTTGGTCTTTGTAATGCGCCTGCTACATTCCAAAGGTGTATGGTTAGTATATTTTCTGATTATGTGGAGAATATCATAGAAGTGTTTATGGATGATTTTACTGTCTATGGTAATTCTTTTGATGAATGTTTAACTAACCTCACAAAAATTCTTAAAAGGTGCATTGAGACTAATCTTGTTTTAAATTATGAGAAATGCCATTTTATGGTGGACCAAGGCATAATTTTAGGCCATGTGGTATCTGCAAAAGGAATTGAGGTAGATAAGGCTAAGGTAGAAATTATCAAATGTTTACCTTACCCTGCAAGTGTGCGGGAAGTTCGCTCTTTTCTTGGCCATGCAGGTTTTTATAGGCGTTTCATCAAAGATTTTTCAAAGATATCCCATCCTCTATGCAAATTACTTCAAAAGGATGTGGTATTTCATTTTGATGATAATTGCAAGAGTGCATTTGACACGCTCAAGGGATCATTGACTTCAGCACCAGTGGTTCGACCACCAAACTGGAGTCTTCCTTTCGAGATAATGTGTGATGCCAGCAATTTTGCTGTTGGTGCAGTACTTGGCCAGAAGGAGGGCAGAGCTTCTTATGTCATTTATTATACCTCGAGGACCTTGGATGGTGCCCAGTGCAATTATTCGACTACGGAAAAGGAGCTTTTAGCTATTGTTTTTGCTTTAGAAAAATTCCGTTCTTATTTACTTGGCACTAAAGTCATTATTTATTCTGACCATGCAGCTTTGAAATATTTGCTCAACAAGAAAGAGGCCAAACCACGACTTATAAGTGAAGGACCTGCTCCCTTGAAGGATAATTTTCCAGATGAGCATCTTTTTGTAGTTCAAAAGACAACTCCCTGGTATGCTGATTTAGTGAATTATCTGGTTACTAGAACGCTACCTAATGATTTGTCTAGAGCTCAAAAGGAAAAAATTAAAAGTGATGTTAAATATTATGTGTGGGACGAACCATACTTGTGGAAATATTGTTCTGATCAAATTATTCGCAGGTGTGTGTCTACAGAAGAGGTTCCATCAATTTTATCTTTCTGTCACTCATATGCGTGTGGTGGACATTTTGGCCCTAAGCGAACTGCAAGAAAGGTTTTAGAGTGTGGTTTATTTTGGCCAACTTTGTTTAGTGATGCATACTTATTTTGTAAATCATGTGCAAATTGTCAAAAGACAGGTAATTTAAGCCATAGAGATCAAATGCCTCTTACTCCTATACTGGTTTGTGAAATTTTCGATATATGGGGTATATATTTTATGGGTCCATTTCCTTCCTCTTTTGGTAATATGTATATATTACTTGCAGTTGATTATGTCTCAAAGTGGATAGAGGCTAAGGCAACTAGGACTGACAATGCTAAGGTTGTAGTTGATTTTATTAAATCTCATATTTTTGTCAGGTATGGCACGCCAAGAGCAATTATCAGTGACCGAGGGACACACTTCTGCAATCGAGTAATGGAAGCATTGTTGAAGAAATATGGCGTCACTCACCGGGTTTCTACGTCCTATCATCCGCAGACTAGTGGTCAAGCAGAAATCTCCAATAAAGAAATCAAGTCGATACTTGAAAAGACGGTGAATCCCAATAGAAAGGATTGGAGTTTGCGCTTAGATGATGCACTTTGGGCTTACCGTACAGCTTTTAAGACCCCCATAGAAATTCAAAGTCTTCACACTGACAAGATTTTTAAGGTTAATGGTCATCGTCTCAAACCTTTTTATGAAGGATTTCAAGTTAATAATGTTGAGGAGGTGACCCTTGCAGTGCCTGAACTCTCTGATTGAAGCATTATTTTGTCTAGCCAAAGACTTTAAAGAAAGGCGCTTTTGGGAGGCAACCCAATTGTTCATTTTAATTGTTTGTTCAATTCCGTGTGGTAGTTTAGAGGTGTTCTCCTTGAATTCGACTAATTTTGGGTTTCAGTTTTCGTTTTTGCCGATTTATAGGTGCCCTTCAGTTTTGACGTGCCCGCGTGATGACGTGCAGGAAGCTCACAATGAGAATCGTCCGAAAGCCACAGTGAAACGCGACTAGAAAACGCGAGTTGAAGGCGCGTTTTCAATCGCGTTTTCACTCCTGCGAGATTTGTGCACAAAACGCGACTTATAAAACGCGAGTTGAAGGCGCGTTTTCAATCGCGTTTTCATTCCTGCAAGATTTGTGAAGGAAACGCGACTTATAAAACGCGAGTTGAAGGCGCGTTTTCAATCGCGTTTTATGTGTCCCAACAAAGGCTTCAGAAACGCGATTTCAGCTCATTTCTCCTCTCTTCTTAGTTTTCCAGGTTCAGACTTTGGAGGCTCGCATGGTCAACGTCGATGCCAATGTCGCCGGCATGGCACATGATTTGGCGCAGTCTCTGTTTCTTACAGGCTTTGCACCTCCGTTTCCACCTCGCCCTTCACTATGCCCCGATTTCAGGGAAGTGTGGTTGCTTTCCCTCTCACTTTTGCTTCACTTTTGCTTTTTATTTGTCACATTGAGGACAATGTAGGATTTAGGTGTGGGGGGAGCAGTTATGGTGCTAGTGTCTTTCATTCATTTTCTTTTTCTTCTTTTTAGTGATTAGCTCGTATGTGATGCCAAGTTTGATGTTGGATTGTTGCCTTTATTTCTGCTATTGCCAAGTTTTAATAATAAAAGGGTACCAAGTTAATGTGGTTGAATCCAAAAACATCTCTTTGGTGAATATCAATGATTGTTTTACTCTTATAATTTTTGGTTAACTTTCCTAGGCATAGGGAATGATTATTGGCATTTTCGTGTGAATTGGTCCGGTTATTAACTTTAGTTCTCCATGTTTGAAAATGAAGCTGTGAGGCTAGCTGATGCAAGTTTTCTTTTGGTTTTTGTGTTATATTGAGTTTTTGTGATTTTTAACTATGAATAAACTTGACTGTACTCCGCTATTAGTTACTACTGAGTAACCGGGGATCTGCACCTAAAAGTGTTGATTCTCGCGTCAAAAGGTAGTAACTTCTATGAGTACGTGGTCACGTGGCGATAGAAGCTGAGTAACCGGGCTCCTTCATCTGGCCAATGTTGGAGTTCGCGTCAAAAGGCTCAAATGGCTAGCGACTAAGTCTTTTGTTACTATTGAAAGAAAAAAAAAAGGAGAGAAAAGTAGAAAAAATGTGAAAAAAAGTTGAAGGTTGTGTTAGTGTGTAATAAAAGTCAGCTTGCCGAATTATGGATTTAATGTTGAGATTTTGGTTAATAGTTGGACCATTTGCTGATAACTGTTGTGTGTCATTCCTTTTTCTTAGATTAGTTAACCTGGAATTAGAGGCATTTGTGGTTTAGAAGCTAACCGGAGTGATGTTTCTTGGACTTGACCATTGATGCTTGAATATTATTTTTCTTGGTATCTTGGCAATTTGTTGGATAGAGCAATAGCCACTATCAAATATTGGTGTTTGTTTCTTGTTCTCATGCTTGAGGACAAGCATGGTTTAGGTGTGGGGGGAATTGATAGGGTGTTAATTGTTGGTATTTTAATTATTAATTTTCCCTTCTATCCCTGACAAATATTGTGTTAATTGCTGATATTTACTCATATTTGGTATCGGGACTTAATTTCAGGAATGAAGCAGAAAACTACCAAAAAGGAGGGACTTTATGGAGAATATGGAGACTTCTAAGGGCTTCAATCCTTAGGCCTTGGATTGGTGGGGACCACAAAGCTATAAGTCATTTGGGCTCTTAAAAGAAAGCAACGTAGAGAGACTTGGAAGAAGGAGTAATTTTGGAGACTTTGTCCACATGTGTGGGGACCACCGGAGATAGCTTTTAGTCATCTGACTTTTGGCTTTTTAAGGGGAGGACGTACAGAAGAAAGGGGACCTCTAGTTTAGCTTTTTAGTTTAGTTCTAGTTTCCTTTCTCTGGACTGGCCTCTGACACACGCCAGGTGTTCGACAATATTCCCCAACGGGAAAAACATCTTTTATTCCTTGCTTTCTAGTAAAAACGCAATGCCTTTGCAATCCAGTACTTTTGGCTGCAATTCAACTATGAGGAGTGGCTAATTTCTTCATCTAGTCAGAGGTTAAATCGAAGCTTTGGTTCGACAAAACTGTGAGATCGAATTGATTTCCCTACGTTCTTTAATTTGCAAGTATTTATATATTTCCTGTTCACTTATGCATATGATTATTTCTTGCAATTAAATACTTGATCACTGTTTAATTGTGTGAGTAATTAACAGCCATCTAAGAGTGCTCAATCCGTAATTGTTGGGTAATTTTAGTACATGTGGCAAGTGATATGATTCAATTGTAGTAGAAACTTTTGAGTCGTCGTTGCGGAAATATATGATATAGCCTAAATAAACCGAGCGTGTGTGTTTGTTGGTTATAATTGGTGGCCAGTCTAATGATTAATGCTGTCAATAGGTTAAATCCTAAGAGCGTGTTTAGGACTGCTTAATTGGCTAGGGCAATAACTACAGAGCTTGTTGTGGTTATCGAATCAGTAAGGTTAGGCAGGTTGTCAGAGCTTGTTGACAACCATAACCAGTTTATTTGTAAATGAAAGATTTTATCTCTGCATCTGTGATCAGTGATTCGAACCATAAGTGGAGATTATACCTTTGACTAGAGATTTTCCTTCCGTCAATTTACTTTATATTTTTAATTTGAGCAATTAAATTAGACAGTTCCATATCAACTTCCCCCATTTTTATTTAATGTTACATTCATTCAAAATAAATTCCCAAGTCCCTGTGGATTCGACCCTGCTCGCTGCTATATTCGAATTTTGTCTTTCACGTAATTAATACACTTTGGTATATCGGATCAAGCAAACTCTGGCACCAGGGTGAAGCTAGTAACCCATTGCACAGCCTAAGTCCCTGCTCCAGTACCATAGTGGACTTAATTCGTGACTTAAGAGTAGGAATTTTATTTTTGCTGGTTTGACACCCAACAAATTTTTAGACTTCTAGTATTACTTCCTTGCTCTGGCTTTAGAAGCTAATCAATTATTTAATCTATATCTATCAATATATATATGTATACTATATTTTTTCAAAAAAAAGTTGGACTTCATATTGTTGTTTTCTCTTTCCAATACCAACTTATGCTATATATGGAATAATCATAATTATGCTATGAATCCAGATTCAAATACCATTCAAACATTATTGAGGGTATTTGTTTATTTTACAAAGAGAATATGGAATAGAGTTAGATTTGGAAATGAAATTACGTTAAAGTTAATTTATATATGGAGAAATTTGAAATTCCCAAGTAAATACCCATGATATTTTGTCTGGTGCAAAACTGTATCAACTGCTTAATCTTATGACTCAATTTGAAATTTATTTTGCCTTTCGTTATCAATTATAGACCTAATAATGAATTATTGTGATTGTCAATTCTAGTGAAAAAAAATTCATGGCTTGTAGTTCTTATTTCTTTTACCCTTAATCAAATTACTCAATTTAAGATTTTTTTTTGCCTTTTATTATTTTGTAGACCTAATAATGAGTCATTTTGACCGTCAGTTTTATTGGAAAAAATTCATGGTTTGTACTTATCTTTCAATTACTTCATAGATTAACGCTATGTATTAATCAAACCTCCTCCCAGAAACCGCGGAACATCTTATGTCATTGTTTGAGTTTATTAACTGATCGTTATGTGGAAAAACATGAAAAGATTCTTAGAGATGTTTTGTCTTTGTTTTCACCCTTTGTTTCTTAGAGATCTTTTGTTAATGATGGTTGTAGGGAGACTTGTTTCCAGCAATGGAAATAATTATAATAGGATCTGTATTGAAAAAGAAAAAGTTTGTTTCAAATGATTCACAAAACAACTTAAAAAAAGCTAAATTTAACCAAATGAGAAAACCTGTCAAGCAGGGACAAAAGTTGGCATTAGTGATCTCACGATGCCGACTGGAAGAGCGGTCGTTCAATGGATAAAAGTTACTCGCCAAGGCCTACTTCTTAATTTCCTTTTCCAAATACTTGAGCAATAATTTCATAGACCTCCCATGATGTTTCTGCAATTGTGGTCACTATTTTTGAAATTTGAAAAATTACACTTACCTTTCTTAGTGTTATGAAAAAACTTTAATAACCTCTGCGAAACTTACAAAACGAAAGTGAAAAAATGAGTTTAAAATATAATGAACAAAACTCTTTCATGCTGATTCATTTCTTTTAATGGACTTCGTACTCAATTTTACAAAGAGTCTACTAGCAATTGGGAATGCAGTTGACAAAATGAGCCTCTTCACAATTAATTTTTAAAAAGAATTCAAAACACCAAAAAATGATGCATTCAAAACATGGCTCAATTTTTTCTACAAGGAACTATATTGAATCTAACAAGTAATGGTGATGATTAACTTATTTTGACATTCAATTTGTTTTAAAGATCAGATAGATGCAATACAGAATATTTGTTAGACTTTTTATGCTTACATCACTAATTTTTACCAAGACATACTTTTTAGAAAGTTTATACAATTTTTTAAATCTCAGGGAGGTGGTTACAATTATCAAGAACATAAAGGGTGGTTATTTGAAATTATCTCAGTACTTAAACCCTATATCCTACTTTTTCTATGCTAAATCTCTCTTTGTTAGGGCATCACACAGCGTCAACAGAGAGTATCAAATCAATTTAGGAAATAGGAATGGCAGAGGCTCTACCTCCCCTACTCAGTACTCCTATTTTACTGCTCGCCCTCACACTCGTCGCGCTTTCCGTTTTTTGTGCCATCGCGTTTTCAGAAACCCCATTTAGTTTGGCCCACAAGAAGACCAGTCTCACAAAGCTCAACTCCGACTGTGAACGCATCTCTGTCACCATCGATATCTATAATCGTGGACTGTCGTACGTTTATCTCATTTCCCCGGTCTTAATTTTTGTTTTAATCAAGTACAAATGTAACTCACCCCTCAGGGTTGGATCGGCTGGTATTGGGGGTGCCTCCTTAGGTCCTAGTATTGTGTGGTTGCAGTTCAATCCCAGTTATCGCCTTGTGTCTTTTGGAAGGTGGGGGCACAAGCGGAGTTGGAATAGTCGGGTCCGGAAATATAATCCGTCGAATTTCGGATATCCACTACGTCAGAAAAACAAAAAGTACAAATGTAACTCTTGTAATTGGAGTTATCTCTTTTTAATCAAGCTCGTGTTGGTGCCTTAGATGTCGTTCATCTAAATGAGACAACTCAAATGAGTATATTTACTACTTTATTGAGGATAAATAAGGACAACTAATTTTTTAAAAAAATTTACTCAACACTTGACTTGATAAAAATGTGCTAGGGATTCATAACAAGATTCAACTGTGTATAACTATAATGTAGATTTTTCAAGCCTAAATCGTGCTACGACTCTTCAAGCATAAATTGTAAAAAATTTACGTATAAATAAGACAAGGTTCTTGAAGTTGGCTCAACAGAAGAAGCTCGTTAGAGATTGCATCAACATTAAATAAGCCAAACAATTGATCCGCAATTTCTAAAATCCTTACGGATCCAATCGTAAATTTGAACAAAATGATGTTCACATTAGCTCGTTTAAACTTGTTTACCCATCTAGCAGTCAATTCAAGCAATTGGGATAACCATGTGGATATTATTAAGATTGGATGTTCTTGTTTATCTGCATTTTTACACCTCAAAAGATGGTGATTTGAGAGAATTATATGACCTCTCTTGGACCCTTTGCAGCACTGTATATGATTTAAGTGCTGCTGATGATTCTTGGTCTTTGGATGTCTTTGATGTGGTGACCGGCAACACTTCAAAATCATGGAAAACAGTTGATGGGTAACCTTCCCATTTCTCCATTGAATCATCTAAGTTATGTAATTAGTTTATTATCTTCTTCACTATGTCTCTGATCAGTCTGACATGAATTTCGTCTGCAGGGGTGCCCATGTTTCCCACTCTTTTGAGTTGGAGCCCAAAGCAAAAAGTGTTTACCATGGTGCTGCTGCTCTGATAACATTTCGTCTTCCTACTAAGTCCAAAAAGTGTTTTGACTAACTTGTCCATATTGGGATGATTCTTTTTCCAACCTTCGTTGATAATTCACTGCTACATCATATTGCTCTCCTACTAGGCCTTTTTTTCTCTTATGATAATTTTCTTTTTGCAGAGACTGCCGGCAAAGCATGGTTCCCATATTTTAGTGATTCTCCTCGTGGGTTGTTTTGCACACATCATAGTTTCTCCATCAAAATCTAGCACTAGAAATGTAATCAAGAAAAGAAACTGAGAATGCTGATGTATGTTTTTTTTGTAACAGATTGAAATCATAGAAAACGTTTTATTCGAGATCGAGGGAAAATAAGATTTCGTAGCATCTCGAGGGTTGTATTGTCCAAATTTTATCTATTGTTTCTTTACGTTTGTAGTTGAGATTTCAAATTTTATTTGTTGTTAATTTCCACATAGGCTATAAGTCTGTTAAGAGTTTAGGACACATTATTGAAATCTAAACAGAAAAGGTAATTTGATCATTGAGAAGTTGGACGGGATAATTTAGGATTAGTGACAATAAGAGGGGCAACTTTGCAAGTCACCTAAGATAAAATGAGTATTTTAATATTTTTTTTTTTAAAAAAAATGCAACGAAAACGACATCAGCGACCAATTGAACGACGAAGCACGTGGGCTGTCCAACATCTGTTCATCAGCCGCTAGTCCAACATCTGTTCATCAGCCGCTAATCCAACTGATCCTAATCCTTAATGGAATCTTTACCTTGGATCTGGTGGGCCTCTTGCAGCCTAAAAAATATATATATATATTTTTATATAATAGCCCAAACAAAGTTAGATAAAGTTGTGAAAATTATGAAAACCATAAAAAGTTTGTAATGATTTTGGCCTTTTTTTTTTCTTTTTTGTAAGCGGAAGGTCATGAACCCCATATATAATGTACATAGACTAAAAGCCTAATATCACTATTAGGTTGTGAATAAAAAAAGATCTTTTAAAAGCTTTTGTAAATCTAAATGATCTTTTAAAATCTTACTTTTATTTGATATTGAGAGGATTTGTCAACATAAATCATAGATGTGATTTTTAGCTGTCTTCTCTTTGAATTATTCTTGTTGTAGAATCAATTCATTCAATTGTTTGAAATTTCAAAGTATATTTCAAAGAAAAGTTTGCATATAACCATTGGGATTAGTTTAATGGTCAGAGGAGAACTCTTAGAGTACTTTTTAGTGTTAGAGTCATAATTCAAATCCTAAATGTGACGGTTGAAAATGGAAAATGCGTGAAGAGGGAAAAGGGATAAAAAAGAAAGAAAAAGAAACAGAAAACTTTGCACAATTTTTTAATAATTGGAATAGTTAATCCCCCGTTCTCCCTCACATCCTTCTTTATGCATTCAATTTGATTTCCATTAACCATATACACAACTCCATCAATGAATAAGACGACACTCAAAGTTTAATCTGTTTTTGAGTTTCTTACATAGGAATTACAAACTGGTCAAAACAAATCAAGAACTGTCATCATATTTAAACTTTGTTGTTTAGGTAATTACATGAATTCCACAAATTGTATTTGAATTCTAGACCAATAACTGCCTAAGTTTAGCTCGAAGTTGATAAAAGTGAGTTGAGTTAATATAAGTTGATTAAATTGTATTTCATTTCTCATATTTATTGAGCTAATCCCAAAAGTTAACCATCAATATATTTCATTCAAATTCAGATTCATTCACGTTCCACGCCTAATTTTAGGAGACATGTTTGGATGAGGTATTAATTGAAATAATTATCGTAATAGTATTTTTTTGTGATGCAACGTGCGTGAAATAAAAATAATTAACAATACAAAATTTTTTTTTTGAAGCAACAAAAAATGAAGAAAGGACAAAAAAAGTTTAAAAAATGGTTTTGAATCATTATGTAAGTAAAATAATTTTGTATGGGGATTTATCTCTTGAAGTAAAAAGACAAAAAAAAGGGAAATTTCCTCTTCCAACATTGGAAAGTTCGACGGATCCGACAAGGGTAAATGCAAAATAACACAAGATAACTGGCAAAAAAAAAAAAAAACATTCCATATCTCCTTAAAAAAAGAGAAACCATAAAAAAAAAAAAAAAATCAGCAGGAAAGGAGGAAAGGGAGGACTGGTCAAACCCAATCCTCTCCCTCCTCTTTTGCTTCTCTCTCTCTCTCTCCCTCCTCTGCTGTTCTCTCATCGGAGATCTCTGAAACCATGCCAAAATAATCCCTAAAGATAATCACCGGTCCGCCCCCTCTGATCTCCTCCTTCTCCTACTCCTATTCCACCTCCGCCGCGGCGGTCCTGGTCGCCGTTGATCTTCCTCCATCAGCTCGGATCTTAACTGCTGGTCCAAAATGATTACCATTCCGTATCTGACCGCCTTAACAACTTACTTCAGCTACGGCCTCCTCTTCGTCTTCGGCCAATTTCGTGACTTTTTCCGTAAAATTGCGGATTGGTGGCTCGGCAGCAATCTTCAGGTAGCCGAAATTTTTGTAATGCATGTTATTATTTTGGGATGGATTTTAGTGTTTACGTATGTGAATTCTTTAATTTTGTGATTGATTTGGGAGAGCATTTATTGATTGAACCCTTTTGGTTAGGGATATGCCCCGATCTGCCTAGGGTTGGAGGATTTCTATACTCGGCGGCTGTATCTTCGGATTCAGGTAAAATTTGAGGAAAATGAAATTTTGTCTTTATTTATTTTTGTCTTCTTTTCTTTATGTGTTGATAATGTTGCATTTACTGCAGTGATTCATTGGAGAATTAAGAATTCAGTGATAAACATTTTAATTTGGCGACATGTTGAAACTGAAATTTATAATAGTCAGTGATGCATTAATCGTATGTGGATTCAACTGCGAACTTACTAAGATTACGTTGGTAGTAAGTGAATTTTTTTCCTGTTGGAAAGTGATTCGGGAGAACTTTGCATACGAGGTCGATATCTAGATATTTTTTGACTGTTCAGCATATGCAAAAGAGCTGATAGGTTAGTTTGTGATTATGCTTTAGGGCTTGTTTTTCTTTAAATAACCGAAGCTATTGTTATAATCTTGTGAAAGTCACTTTGACAACCAGTGATGGTGGGATAATGTAGTCAAGATTAAAATGGCATGGTAGGTTTTGTATATACATGTGGAGGGAGTTTCATCGATGTAAGGCTGGTGAGGATGGTAGAGAAGAGGGTATAAAGGTCTAGTTAACCCTTGGTCTATTTATTTTCGCTGTCATTAATTTATCCTTTATACTAACAATGGATGCAGTGAACTACCCAATTTTTATGTGACCTTTAGCTTGTGATGCTTTATGCTGACAAATGAAGTACTACTTTTGATACTTGTGTAATAGGATTGTTTTGGACGACCAATAGCAAGTCCTCCGGATTCTTGGGTTGATTTGGTTGAACGTGTATCCAAGGACAACAACAAGACGCTGCAGTGAGTAGTAAATTTGCTTAAAGTTTTCAGGATTGTTCCTTTTGTGTTCTGATTCTTTCTCTTGCTCCATTTGATATGCACATGGTTATAGCTTCCTATTTAGCACTTTCATTGAATGAACTGTTGCAAGTTAAATGGTAAGTAAGTGGAAGTTTTCGACCAGTGCACCAACCAAATGCATCTTGTGCAGGCGGACCGCAAAAATTAGTAGATGCCTTAACTTGGGATCATATAACTACCTCGGGTTTGCTGCAGCAGATGAATACTGCACCCCCCGTGTGATTGAATCTCTGAAGAGATTTTCCCCAAGCACCTGTAGTACTCGTGTTGATGGAGGTAGGCATGCTAATTTGCAATCTTCATCCCTGTTGAAAAGGGTGATAGCTCCGGTCCATGTTCTTTAACTAATGAATTTTCATGATCAGGTACAACAACGCTTCACAATGAATTGGAAGAGGTTGTGGCAAATTTTGTTGGAAAGCCAGCTGCTATTGTTTTCGGTATGGGTTACGTAACAAACTCAGCTGTTCTCCCTGCCTTGATTGGGAAGGTATAACAATTTTCTTAAAAATGGTACTTTCTGTCTTCTGTCTTCTGTAAGATGCAGTTATATGTTTTGTGCTCTTTTGTGTCCTCACAATTAACATGCTTACTCACAGGGAGGCTTGATTATCAGTGATTCTCTTAACCACAATTCCATAGTCAATGGTGCTCGAGGGTCAGGGGCCACCGTTCGTGTTTTCCAACATAATAGTAAGTTTCTGTGGGCACCTTTTGTTTTTCTTTTTGTACTGCATGCTAATATAGAATATATTTTTATGCCATACGTTCTATAGTGCCTGACCATCTGGAGAAAGTCCTAAGAGAACAAATTGCTGAGGGGCAACCAAGGACACATAGACCTTGGAAAAAGATTATGGTTTTAGTGGAGGGAATATACAGCATGGAAGGGGAACTCTGCAAACTTCCAGAGATTGTTGCCATATGCAAAAAGTATAGGGTAATGCATCTTTTTGATGGAACTCTTGTTTGAGATTTTGTGCTCTAGGTAGAACGAGGCATGAGAAGTCTTGCATTGTCTTGGCGTAAACAAGTCCGTTATCTGGAGAAAAAAAAAAACTTTTACAAGGAATTGATTAGAAAATTTTTCTACCCAATAAAGTTATCAAGAAGTAGAGATGTGGCTTGTCAATAATATAAATCTTCTGGTTCATCGAAAGAGATCTGTTCTAGTTTGTTTCTGTTTTCTTGTTTTTCTATTTGTTGCATCACATTCTTTTTTCGTGATTGGTTGAGAACTTCTTTTAATTGCATCTCCATCTATACTAGCCTTTGTTTTTTTAATTTCTCTTTCATATGGTTAATTGTATAGTATTTCATCTTCTTGCTTTCTGATTCTCTTATATTATCAGTTTTACTGACAGTCAAATTTGTTCTACTCTTTGTTTCTAGGCCAAGGGTCAATTTTTTACTCTTTGTTTCTAACTCAATACTCTTTCAGGCGTATGTTTACTTGGATGAGGCTCACAGCATTGGGGCAATTGGCAAAACAGGGAGGGGTGTTTGTGAGCTATTGGGAGTTGATACAGCAGATGTGGATATTTTGATGGGAACTTTCACAAAATCGTTTGGGTCATGTGGTGGTTATATTGCAGGGTCTAAGGTTGGTTTTGAGCATCATTCTGATAGAGATCTATAACTTCGCACGCAGTGTTTGTGAGAACAAATTTCACTTCATTGAAGAATTAACCTGCCACATGCACATCAACCTCCCAGAGGGCACAAAATAAATCACAATTGCATCGTGAATGATTCTTGATGACGACTGTGTTTTAACGTAGTTGTCGAAATGAACAGAGTTAGACCATGGAAGAGGATTGATATAATTTTGTTGAACAAGATTGAGTCTTATTGTCCTAAATTATGCTTTCCATGGTTTTGTAGCATTATTAGAAAAAGCAAGTTTTCAGTCTTCGGGCAATATCTCATTGTATTATTTTGCACTGGTTGGTGCAAATATTATTTACTGTGTAGCAGGTTTCCTTTTTATGAAGGCTAACATTTCATGTTGTACTTGTAGGAACTTATTCAATATATGAAGTATTCTTGCCCTGCTCATCTGTATGCTACATCGATTTCTCCTCCAGCTGCCCAACAAATTATTTCTGCCATAAGGGTCATCCTTGGGGAGGATGGTACTAGCAGAGGTAGGAGACTTTCCTGCGCTGGATCATATCTATTGTCTTCTCAAGCTTGTTGCATCTGGCCATATTTTTTTTTGGTAACTGCATTAATGTTGTCATGGCTCTTGTAGGCGCTCAAAAGCTAGCAAGAATACGCGAGAATAGCAACTTTTTCCGTTCTGAACTACAGAAAATGGGATTTGAGGTTTTGGGAGATAATGATTCTCCTGTAATGCCTGTAATGCTCTACAATCCGGCAAAAATACCTGCTTTTTCACGGGAGTGTCTCAAGAATCAGGTAGGGTTTTTTGTCCTTTTCGCCTTGGTTTATTGTGTAACTTTTGACATTTGTAATGGAGGTTTTGAATTGCAGCAACATAACAGTTTCAATGGGAATGCCACTTGTTTTGTGATTGTCCAATTTGCTTTACTGGCCATATTTGTTCTTATTTGCACTTTCTGTTATTGCAGGTGGCTGTTGTTACGGTTGCGTTTCCAGCTACACCTTTGCTGTTGGCTAGAGCTCGCATCTGTATTTCTGCTTCACACACACGGGAAGATCTCATCAAAGCCTTAGAGGTAGGGGCCCTATCTCTGAGATTTATATTCTTTTGATTTAGCACTATTAATACCTGCACCTGTACCTAGGACGATAGGGCACCTCATTTACAGGTTTTTTTTTTTTTTCTTTTTGGGAGGGCTGTCGTGGCCTTAGAAGTATCTACTATCATCTCTTTCTTTTGTCCCCGGTCCCTTCACGTGTGTTTTTGCACCTGCTTTAAAAGTTTTAACTCTTAAAGCATTTATTCCTTTAATTTGCAAAATTATTGTGGATGGATCAAAATATGTGGCAATATTATGATGCTAAATTGCAGTGTACCGGATTTACGTATCTAAATCCTATACGGAAAACTCATTTGTCCTTTTTTTGTTTGGAAAAAGGTTTTCAGCAAAGTAGGAGATCTAATAGGCATTAAATACTTCCCCGCCGAACCCGATAAACAACAGCAAGATGATGGCAGAGTTAAGTTAGAGTGAGGGGCGAAGGAGCTCTACAATTGCTCTCCGCAGTGCTGGCTACCACGATTTATGATTGGCTGATAAGTGATACCTTCGTGTGAGGTGCTAAATTTTGTCTATTTGTGTGTACAGGGTCCGTATCTTTTCATGTCGGATGTTCAAGTTGTACTTTTGGTTAGTTTTTTCTTTTTTTTTTTTTTTTTTTTGGAGTACAACAGTGTTACTTTAAGATTAAATACGCAGGTTATGTATTGCTATAGTTGGCGGTACGTCCAGATGATACTTTGGCTAGTGTGTTTCAGTTCTTGTGCGAGTTCTGACCTGGATCATAAATACTCTTAAGTAGCTTTCTTGGGAAATCGAAATCGTGCTAATGTTAAAATATTACTGTTCAAATTTACTATTGGCTTTTTGTAAGAAAAACAGTAAGAAAATGTCCACATATCGTACGTTTCCAAAAAAACTCTTTATCAATCGCTTGGTTGCCAATCTTAAAGGGATGATGTAGAATTTTGATTCGAATGGCTTCAGTAGATGACTCGAGTCACCAGAAACATAACACATTTTTATCTGGGACCAGACTTTCAGGTCTTTTCTATTGTTGTCTAAAATTGGTACCCCGTCCACGTTCTTAATTAATATTCTGGAAAATAACTACAGTATCACGTGTGAGAATAGTAGCAATAAGTAGACGTATGTATGTATGATGGATGATGCTTGCAATTTGTAAACAAAACAAATGTGCATGTGCAGACACAACACATGCAAACAAGTATTGTTCCATGTGCTGAGCATGAAAACGTTTAGATGATGGATCTTTATTCGTGTTGCATGTACAGCTTTTCTTTGCTCAAAGTCTCTCAAAAGAGAAAGAATCACGTCTCGGATTGAAACACCAACGCAAGCAAAATTATTATTACATGGGTTCACAATCTTTTGTTCAAGCAATAAAGTGCCCAAATTTCGGTTCATCAAGAACACATTGTTAAAAAGCCACAATGAGATTTAAAAACTGTAACCAGATGGTAACTGGAATACGATGCATCGATAGAAGAATACCTTAAAAAGCAGCCAAATCTAGACATGCATATCTAAGCAGAACTGAAGAGGCTATGAGGAGGTTTGAAGGCACTCATTCATATACAAACAATTTTTTTTTTTTTGAATCTCTTTTTCTTCCCTTGTCACAAGAGAAAGGCATACCAGAAATTTAGGCAACAGTAATGCAAGAATGCTCCAAAATATTAACACCAATCCCAACTCACAAAGATCATATTAGCGCCATTTAGTAGCCAAAAGCAAATAATTGTCGAGTCTAGGAAGGTCCAATAAAACTCATCTATGTACAAAATTTTGTACTCGTTAGGTCTATTGGCCGTGGATACTTTCAGGCTTCAATATCAGAGGAATCCAATCATAAGTACACCCCACACTCATGCACCAGCACAATGAACCGGGTTATAGGGAAAAACAATAAGGCTTTCAATTTATATCCCCAGTTTTCTCAACTCATCACAAATCTGTAGAGCCTAGTCCAAGGCTAAACATCCCTTGAGCAGGTAAAGTCTCTAGTCATTTGCTCTGTTATAACTAGTGGACATGTAAATTAGGCTCCCTCACTAGAATAGAATAGATTGCGGCCGTTTTATTCTCTCTAAATTTGATTTCCAGCTTATGTTGCCCACAGAGCAACCAAATTCTAATTATGATAGAAAATCATAGAAGGCACCTCATTCATTTTGGTAGCAATAAATTGCAACCTGATCTTCAAGCCAAATTATTCTCCTAAGTGTGGTGCACACAACAATCACAAAGAAACTGAAACTGAACCACTTAAAAGCAGACAAGCAGCCGCTAGCTGAGCCAAGTAAGAAGAGGACTTTGTGAGCTTCTTTACTGCAGACAAGTTTGTAAGTTTTGTGTGTGTGTGTGTTTTTTTTTTTTGTGGGGGAGCGGAGAACTTGCTCATCAACTTGCGCAAGTCATAATCTTGAAATATTCTGGCCTACACTGCTGTGGTCATAATGTGACTACAAACCGGAAAATGACAATAGTTCAAGATGCTATTAATTCTGGCCCAAACTCAATCATATTACTTTCAATCAAAGATTACTATATATATATGCATTAAAGGTACTCGTTTCTAGTGCTTAAGTATGAAATAAAAAGATTAGCAACATAAAGCATACTTAAGTTGAACAATACGCACAATGCAGAGGACACGCACTAGTTCAGAAGAAAAAGCCATCACAAGCACTAGTTCAGAAGAAAAAGCCATAAAAAGAGAGGAGAATTTTGTTGAAGCAAAAGAGTCTCATCACAGAAGTTACAGCAACTATTATCACATAAATCTATCATCACTCAGTTTGACCTTGCGGTTAAACAGTTATTGGCATACTCTTAACTATGAACTACCTCAGCAAAGTCAAGACTAACTAGAACAATATATACCATGAGCGGACATCGATTAGAAAAAAAACACAAAATCTAGGGAAATTCATAAAACAAAAAACATAATTCTGCAAAACTATTATGTTAGGCTGCAAAGAAGATACCCCCAAATGGTTGCTGACCGCCCAACCCTCCTAGTAAACTCTTGATGCTAAATCTTCTCTTTCCACATGCCAGAAACTTCATCATCTAGGAGAATCCCTTATTGAGCTTCTGAATTGAGCAATACATTTTCCTCCGCGTCCCAACAGCATTAATTCCCATATCCTTCAAATCCTCCAGTGTCAACATTGGCAAAACCTCATCATCCACCTCATGAATCTCGAAAACTGGGGCATATCTCCCTAAGCCCAACTGGTTCAACCAAGCCTTCACTCCATTTCTCTCTACCGAATCACTAGGCCCCTCCATTTCATCAGAAACCCTAGTAGTCACTCTCCTGTTTTTCTCCCCTACTTTCAAAAACCCTCTTTCTCTATCCACATCAATATCCGCATCATTATTCTCAAAAGAACGAATTGGGCTCTCATTTCTGTCCACCTCCTCATCAGAGTTTTCACGTGCAAAATCCCTATCCATCCCATCATCATTGTCCAAATGAAAACCCTCTTCCCCATCCCCTTCCCCTTCACCTCCACTGGTCAATAATTTCCCACTTTCATCAACTTTAGACGAAACCCAATTCGACCTAACCCTCTTCCTAATAGAACCCCCTCTCCCCCTCTTCGATTTCATCGACGAATCCCGAAAAGTTTTCCAGCTCCCAATAGCAACCCTATCCAAATCCATATCCCCTTCATTACCTTCCTCGCCTTCATTAACAAAACCCTCAATCCCATCTTCGCTATTGCTAATCCCATTCTTATCCACCGCTAGGGTTTCATTATTTCTCAATCTCGAACCTTTCTGCTGCTGCTTCCATTGATACTGCAGCTGCTGCTTGGATGAGGCCCTCCTATGCTGCTGGTGCAGGTGTTCATAGGCCGCCAGTGGTGGGTCGCCTCCAATGTCGCCTAATCTCACACTCGGTCTTCTCTGCCGCTTCGTCGCCGTCCCCACCATCGTCTCCCCATTTCCCCCTCCTCCTCCTCCGCCGCCGCCGCCGTTAATTTGTCCGTCAAGTGGGTTTAGCTCGGCCATTATTCTCACCTATAAAATTAACTCTTCAGCCTCCCTAATCTCTGCATAAAATACACTACTCCAGGAAAATGTTGACTTTAGATTAAACTGTATAGGACTGGGGTTCTGGGGTTTGATTAATTTAATTGGGATTTGTGGAAAAAGTGAAGAAATCGGAAAGGTGAAAAGTAATTACTACCAGTAGTTTGAAGAGGGAGTTATGCAGCTGAGATTGTGAGAAAGAGAGAGTTCAAAGAGGAAAGAGATGTACTGGGCCGCCTGAGGTTTTAATGTTAATTGAATGATGTACGGTGTTTTATTCATATTTATAGTGGGGGTGGTGATGTAATTATTGTTCAGTAAGCTTTGGTAAAGGGGCGGATGACACGTGCTCTTGAAGAGAGGGGATAAGAATGAATGATTGCGAAAGAAATTTTTTATTTTTTATTTTTTAGCCTCTTACAGCCTTCTGAGCCCCTTTTGCTACCTTAAAATTTCTCCCTAACCGCCGGATCCACCCCAACAGTTAAATGGAGTGAGAAAATGAATGTTGTAAATTCTTAATTTTCTCCAATTAACCGATTGAGGGAATAAGAAGGGTGACAGGTTGATACTGGATTGTTGCTCGTGTGTGTTTGGATGGAGCATTATTTGAAATAATTATTGTAATACTTTTTGTGATGTGATACATATAAAATAAAAAGATAATTATAAATATAAAAAGATGAATTAAAAAATATATTTATGATGTAAGCAAAATATTATTTGACAAATTTGAGCTATCCAAACATAGAACTTGCTTGCGATTATTTCACTGTAGCTTATATCAATCTTGATGTTGGGTAAGTTTGCAAGGATTTAAAAAACAAACAAACTCTTGGATTCTTGGTAACCACTAAGACTTGACTTTAAAGCCTTGACAGAGGTGGGAGGTCAAGATTTTAAAATCACTTAATTGTGACTGTCACTTTCAAATGACTTCCTGGTTAGGTTCACTTTCTCCTTAGACTAGGTTAAAGTAGCTTAAACAAATATTATTATCATTGCGACTAGGAAAAAGAAAAAAAAATAAAACTTTACAAGGGCTTATAAGCATAACCGCGTAGGAAAAGAAATGTACAAAGTAGCTGAGTTCGAGTAGAAATTTGATTCCATCAAGTCACGTTAAAGTTCTAATTCTTGTATGTTCAATTGAAGCACCAACAAGATTTTCCCAGTCGCTGATAATCCCTGCAGTTTCAGCCAGGTGGTATTGGTTTAGGCCCTTTATGGTTTATTTTTCCCCCCAGAGAAGTAGCAAACTTGCTCTAGAATCAATAATATTTTGCTGTGTGCTCGTACAATTGCTTTGGACTACATTTTCAAGTGTTCATTGCTTTGACAGCTACAAGCAAATCCATTGGCAAGTAAGTAACTCCCCCCTTTGTAATCCGATTGAATCAGATAGCGTCGAGTGAGAGCCTATAATTTGCCTTCAATTTGATCAAAGGGGAAGGTGAGATCTAATCCATGAAACTAAAATCCCAAGGCAGTAATTAAACATTCAACCTTTGACCAATCCAACAAAATAAAAATCCACATCGGGAACTAAGGGCAGTGTACATTTAAGATAGTACTGTGACATCCGTAAGTGTGAGTTTTACATGTCAGGCGTAAGTGTGAGTTTTACACGTCAGGCTGTTCGTATTAGTTGCAATGAACCGGCTATGCTAAGGAAACAATGGACGAATAAGGGTACAAGTATCAAACCTGTAACAACCAGTGCAACAGAAATCAAGCGCCAAAACTGAAGCAGTAGCCACCAACGTTCATCATATCCTTCCCTCTAATCATCGAAATTCTCTCCACAGCAAAACAATCTGCATTTCACTGACCAAAATGATCTGCATTATCAACTAGCGGTAGTGGGAGAGTGCCATGAAAAATAAGTGAACATGGCAGTTTCACTTCTGCAGCCTGTAAAAGAACAGGTAGTTCATTTTCCCGACCATCCAAATCTCATGCAGCGTTGTCAAAGCCTGATACGCAGAAGTCAACCAATGAACTCAATCTCTTGGAACTGTGCAAAGCAGACCATGTCCTGGATTATGTTCCAAAGGATACATAGTGGTAGCTTTTGCATATTTTTGATGCTCAATTACTGCACTTCTTATGCTCAAATCCCTTGTAGCCTTTCTTGATGATTGCTTCTTGATAATGGAACACCCAGAGAGTGGATCTCCAGATCCTGCCCCAACCCTCCTATTCACATGAGCAATATGCTGAATTACAGAACTGCTGCAATAACTAGTTTGAAAGCATTTGATTTGTAATGAAAGAAGTAGAGAAACAAGAGGGTATAGGCATTCAAAGAGATCCAACTGAGTTCCATGGTTGATAGCATTAAACCTAATGTAACTAGAGAAAATGGTGAAAGAAGGGAAATATAATAAGGATCCTTGGCACATAATACAGAGCATACGCCCTAAACCAGTAACAAACTTTCCGTTGTCAGCACCCCTAGTATATTGAAAGTATTAGCACAGACCTTGTCAGACAAATAGCAAAAGGCCCGTAGAGAGCCATTTAACAAGAAAAATGCTGATGCCTTCCATCATTTTCTTCCAACAAGTCCTAAAACTATGAAAGATAGAAGAAAAGGTTCAACTGCAAAAACTAACCATAGAGATGATAAAGAGAAGGAAACAACTGAAAGTTAGGTTACCTCAATAGTTTCTCTGATGCAATTCTGGCAGCAAGTATTAATCTACGGTCTGGTACCCACTTCACAGCACGATTAGGATCGGCACGCATTGGTGAATGAATTCTGATAAGCTTACATAAAAAAAAAATGGAAGTGATCAACAAAGGAATATCCTCGAGAAACACACATTAAAGCATGACAAAGTGATAGATATGATTCTGGTAATCATGTTCATCTTCCAAGCAAGCAGTTTTCCCTGGAGAATGATTCACTTTGCCCAGTGTTGTTTGGCATTCACGCATTTTAATTCACAGACCACACACTATTGGCAAAGGTAAACAGAATAACTACATATGATACATATATGAAGTCTATATTGCAAAAGCTTGAAAATTAAAACATATCTCAAATCAGTTTGATTGTCTTAAGGCAATTCTTTACTTGGAGGGAAAAGAACTCGAATTTAGAAAGATAAAGAATCTATAGACTTACTCCCAGACATTCCATCATTTGGTAATAAGCCCTGCCCTGGAGAGGAGTATGACCTTGTCGAGACTCGGAGAAATATCGCGTCCTAAAATGAAGTTTGATATACTCATGAGTTAATACTATCTTACGATTGTTAAAAATCAATGAACTACCAAATTCCACTCTTACAAGTGTCTCAGTCACAACATACCACTCTTTATAGCCAGGATCAACAGTAAAACCATACATGTCTACACTATCACAGATGGAGAGTGCAAATTCGAGTGCCTTCAGCCCTGTACCTTTTGCTGCTGAACCAAAGGATGCACCCAACATGAGATATATTGGGTTGAGAATTGGAACTTCCTATAGATCACAAAAACCGAAAAAACTGAGAGCATATTAGGGCGTAACAGGACAAGGGGCAAAGTCCATGACGTCAAGTTATTGACTGCTATACTTTTCTCATCAAGCAAGTTGTTAACATGATATGAATTTGGAAGGATAGGTTCCAAGAAAAAAAAAGGACCAGCGAAAGAGGATTCCAACAAAATAAACATGAAAATGGACAATTATATTATCAAAAGTTAATTGATCATATGTGAAAACTAGCCTTTCCATTCGTATCCCTCTCCTTAAAAGAATTATTCCATTTAAAAATGCAAAATTAGATAAGAGAAATTAAAAATGCAATCCATTCATCCACCTTGTACAAATGCAGAAATTAATGTACACAAACATCTCGTTGTGTGACTTTCACTGTTCTTTATAATCTGTAAGATTGGCATCTTAAAGACACTTTAACTTTACAGTCATGATATCAAACATATTCCAATCATAAAAAATTTCCAGAGGGCAAAACATCAAATCCATAATGTCAAATAGCTTTATCATTTTCTAGGGCATCTTTCAGAAGGTTACTTCCTCAGAAAACCTGAGTCCTTTTAAGATATAAACCACTTCAACAAACAATTGGTAGTCAATACCATCATTGTCAAGATTCTCATAATTGAAGAACTTGACATTCGTCTTCTTTTAGGTAGCACAGCTGCCATCGTTATTCTCAAGCTTATTAGTTCTCATAACAAGAACAGCACCTTTACTCAAAGTGTATTTATTAATCAGTCACATGCATTAGTCCCACACATACACTTAAATATAATTAGTCACATCACAATCGCATGCCATTTGTCCCATACATAAATTATTCCTCATGTGACATCAGACCCCTAAAGTTTAAAAGATAAACAGCATTCCTCCATCCAAATCCACCTCCACAGATGACAACTCCAATGTTATTTATATTAGAAAGTCAAACCAGAAGTTGTTTTAATTGAAAGAGAAAATGTACAAACCCGAATCATTTTGTTCATGATGTCATGTATCGTTGTTTTGATTATGAGAACCTCCTTTCCTCTCTCTGCATGGTCAAAATCTTTAGTTAGTTGCAAATAGCAGAGGGAAAAAAAAACAAAAAGGCCCGTGCAGAGAGCAGAACAAAGTAAATACCATATAATTCTGCGACTTTATCAAGGGCTTTGGCAGATCCTCTATTCAGAAGACGAAATGTACTTTTTGTACCCACATATTCTGTAAAGTTCTGCAGATCAACAACAATAGAATGTATTAGCTAGCACTTTATTAACCAGTTGACAACACAAAAATACCAACAAAAGTGGATAAAATCCACAAGGTAGCTGTACAAACCTGGATTGGGGCTCCATTCTCCCTGACAACAGCATCATAACCATCGATTTCCTTGCCAAATTTGGTCTTCAATAGATCTCCAGAATTACCAATGACAGCACAGCTGCCAAACTGCCTTGGCAAATAGGGCGGTCTTTCAGGAAGCACCAAAGAAAGTTTCTCCCCACAGAGTGTTCTATTTGCACATTGATTTCTGTGACAGAAGACATGAAGAAATTGGAGTTTACATGACCAGCATAACACAAAAAGCATTATTTACCCATACGACAAGGTATATAATGTTGAATAAGCACTTGCAGAGGAACTTGAAGTTTTCCATCATGATCTAACCTTCCTATTAATTTCTAATTGTTCCATTCCAAAGGTTAGAGATTCGCTAAACTTATATCTTGTTAGGTAAGAAAGAACCGGGAAAGTATGATCCTTTAACAGATTTTACAAGCATTACTGGAGAGAACAGAATACAAGCATCTTATGAAGTTCCAAGGGAAGATCAGAATAATTTCATGCTATTGATGCAACTATAAATGTTTTTTATTGCTAAATCAAATTAATTGCTTGAAGGTAGTTTTACATCCATGCACACTCAATAATACATATATCTACACCACTCATTTTCATTCCTAATGACATATTACAATTGCTACAACATTGAAGAACAGCAACACCACTTTAGATTGATATCCATGTCTAATCACCATATTTCTTTCCTTGACTTGCTGGTTATCCTTCTATAAGTTCGATAATCTAAAGATACTTACAAAAGAATTCCTTTGTTGATCCTCCGCCAGGCATACTCCTTCCATCCATTCGGTAAAGCATCAATGAACTCTCTCGTAAGTATTGTGCTGCTGTTCCTAACCTGAGCAAGTCATCTCACTAAATAACAAATAAATGGTAGCACATAAATAGCACTCCAAACAATCTAAATAAAACATCTTTTAGGTCAACTTGACAAGGATAAGCCAAAGAACATAGGAAAAAAAAATTGACTTTTAAGCTAAAGGAGTTAATTGATACACTTGGAAAATAATGGTGAGTAACAATCTTAATGGTTCAAAAGCTGAAGAAATTATAAGCCGAATGCTCCCAATATGATTTTCATGCAGTTGTGACTAGTCCTATAACTAAAGAAAACAGAAAATTTAGTGTAACTTTTGGGTAAGAGTTGACTATCTTCAAGAACACTGAGATGGGCTAGTTTTTTATCTGCATGTTATGTTCCTTTTCCATGTTGTACTGCATCAACGTTTTATAGAATTGTAGGAATTCTCGCCAGTTAAAAGTAACTTAAGAGGGTTTTGTGCACTCTTCCAGTTGTCGCTTGTAAAGTATTACAGTCATATGCTCATCTTGACCTTTTCCCCGTGACATATCTCCGTAAGTGATTAATTGTGCATGTTCTGAAAGGACTCTATAATGATTTCAAAGCTTGTATCTGAGAAACAACACAGAAAAATGAATCACAGACAATTACGCATAAATACTGACCTGTTCCCATGTAGCCACAGCTTCACATAAATTAAACTCAAATGACAAGCCTTCAAGTTCCCCTGTTTTTGGATCTTTCTGTTCAATTATCCATCAAAAAGCCAAAATTAGCTACCAAGATAGCATATCAAACTACAACAAATTCAGTTTCCGTTCTTTCTGCAGTAGGCACTGTTTCCGTATATACAAATACAAAACTATCTCGTCGAGGTCTTATAAAAAATTTAGTGCCCTTAAGATAGGATCATGGAGCTGTCTTGTCACTGTCAAAACTTTTTCAGTTACAGTATAGCTGAACTCCGAAGAGACCATGCACTGAAAATATCCAAGGATCGGACGAAAGATAGACAATTGTTAGCAAAATGAAGGGACCTACCCATTTGGGAAGAGTGTCACTAGGAAATCTTAGTGTAACATCACAGTAACCCCTGCCACTGAGAGCTTCTAATCCTAATCCATTAGCACTCTGCATGGACAATTAGTCTGATGAGTAAATCGAAGAGGCATTATTTGATAGTTAGAAGATAGCAAGAAAGCATATTTTAGGCATTTTCCAAGTTCTCCACAGAAACATAAGGGCAAAAATTGCTAACTCAAGTTTAGAAAACCCAAAAAACAATGGATATCCAACCATGATCTTACATCAACACCACGTGGATCTGGGAGTATACACACACACACACATACATATACATACATACATACATATATACACATACATACATACATATATATATATATGCATGTGTGTGTGTGTATTTATATATGTAGATCCTATCTACCAAATTTTAAATCTGTCAAAAACAATGAGAGATTGGCACCACAAGCCAGGCTTTTTTCAGAGTTGGTTATACTGATGAAATTTTCCAAGCAGATCTTTTCAGATTTAAATCATGCATATACCATTTCAATTAAAGATATTTTTCTAACTTATCTGGTTTTATCCATTTCTGGATCATTACACACTATCTTTTTCAAGACCATCTTTTTATTCTACAATAAAACATTTCCATTATGTGTTTTTTAACCATATTTGGCAATATTTACTTCTCCCCTGATCCTAGGAACATAGTTTTTCTACATAGGATACAATATCAGTTACTTATGCATTCAAACTTAAACTCTGAGAAACTTAGGACAGGTTCGAGTATTTCATGTCCACAAAAGCTTAAAAGATGTAATAACTCATGAAAATATCATCAGTATACATTGACCACAGGCCAAATATTAAAGCTACGGAAATTAAAAGGCATTGAGCTAAAGAACAACAAAGATGCTCATGGTGTATGTTGAGAAAATGCAAATCACTTGATCAATGACCAAAAGCTACAAAGTGTGAAATTAAGGAACAAAAAATCTATATTGAAGCATAAAATCAATGACCAAACAACAGACATATCAGAGCATGAAATCAAAGAACAAGAAAGATACACATTGTGTACAATTGAAAAACAAAATCAACTTGGAAATCCAAAAAAGACTGACAAAATTCTCACTCAAGCAATGGTAGATATGCAATTACTATGTAGATGTATACTTCTGTATACACAAATGCATGTTCATACACATGATAAGCTCTACTACTTCAACTCATAAATCATAGAAAACACAACAAAATCTCCCAACAACAATAGAATACGACTGCAGCATCAAAGTTTCTTCCTGTTTCCTATTTAAGCTTTTTCCACAAGCCAAGACCATTATTTGCCATGGTCGATTCCAGTTCCCAGAAATTTAGTCTTTATATCCCAGCCAAATAGAATTTAACAACACTCCCCACAAAAACACAAAAAGAAGGACGAAAAACACGAAAATTTTAAAAATAAAAAATAAGACTTTATCAAATAAGAAGCTAACAGCCTAATAGACTGAGTAAACTTGCGTTCCTAGAACTTTTAATTAAAAAAGAAGAAGAAGAACTAACCACACATTTCTGGAATGTAGTTCGCAAATTGCGTAAAGCCTCCACATCCTTGTCCGACAGATGAATTGCAGCATCTGTATCCATCCATTTACACAGAAATTAATCACCAATTAAAAAACATAAATTAAGAAAGCGAACCACAGAGAGGATCATTCATTGAGTACTTTGGAAGGAGACGCCATTGATGTAGATAAGGCCATTGAAGTAGATAAGAATAGCCGCCAATCCAGAAGCTAAAGCTATAGCAAACGCAAATCTTAACAGCTTCATCACAGTTCACTAGCCCTAATTTCACTGTTCTTTTCGATATTTCCTATCCTTCTGTCTATATACACAACACGTATGTATTGATCTGTGGAGACGTGCGTATGAATTTATAACTAAAGAGAGCATTAGCACTGACGGAAGTTCAGATGAGTCCTGCAGCCGTTTAGTTGCCGGCGGTGGTGCTGTGACCCAGCACAGACAGCTGAGGAAAGAAGCCGAGGGATTGAAGTCTGAGTTCCCCAGGGAGCAGAGAAACGCAGTAGATCTCAAGGGGGAGAGATCGGTCGAGAAGAATTCGGACTTAAGAGAAGAAGCGTGTAAGCGAGTGTTAGCTACAAAGCGCTTCTCAGCATGGGTCCTTGAAGGAGTGAGCTAAAACCACTTGGTCTATATTTTGGTTTTTTTTTTTTGGCCTTTTTCTTTTCCCTACTAGAAAATTAAATTTTAGGTCCAAAAGCGGACCGAACATCCCAAAAAAAAAATTTAATAAAATGGAACATTGCCAGCCGACGTGGCACCATCACATCCACAAAACGGATTTCAAGTGGGCCCCGTTCCTGATTTGCTTCACTCCATTCGACCACTAGAAGAATAACATGGGAAAAAGAAGTGAAAAATATCGACAAAATATATAGAATAAGGTTCAAACTGCTTGTGCTTTGACGCCTGCTTCTGCTGCTGTCATCAGAGCTCCCCGGCTGCAGCTCGTCCGATCAAATAAAAGTTTGAAGGTTTTGCCGTTGTACCAGAGAGGCGCTGGTCGCATTCACGCTTCTTTGTCAACTGCAGCGCCTTTGTCATCAGCCAAGCCAGATGACCTTGTGGCCTCCATTCTTTCCAAGGTTTGTGCTATGATAGTGTATAATTTATTCAATTTCTTTGTCTTAGTTTAAAGGATGAATTGGCATTCTTGGGCTGTATTTGTTTTTTCTTTCTTTTTTGCTCAATAATTTGCAGAGTTGATTTGGTTAATTGAGTTTTGGCCACTGCTTGGAGATTTTATAGCGTATGGTCATTTTCTTTAGGTAGTTGTATGAATATATGGATTATGAATTTGTCAAAGATGGTTTAATACTTCAATCTCAAGGATGGGGAATAAGAAGAGGAAAAAAGAAGAAAAGGAAGAAGGAAATGGAAATGTATCGCTTTAAAAAAAATTCTTTATTTTGGAAACTTACCTAAATTCACTTCAGGATTAGCACAGTCTTGCGCAAGATTGAATTTTTAGATCCAGGGTTGAATATAAGACTAATGGTTCTATTAGAATTTTAGATTAGTTTAGTGCAGGAAAATTTTTTTTTGAATGCTACTAAAAGTTCATTGTCTTGTATTTGATTGATTTTAATCAAATAAGAATTAAAGTGTATTATGCATGGTGGATATTTGAATGAATATCGATATCAGTGTTTTTGTGACAGAACTATTTTCCTCTGTTTACTACAATTAAACATTCTGCAGTTGCTCATTATGAGGTCAATACAAGTCTTATTACATGATAGGTTATGCAAACAGACAGGGGTGTATTGCTGACGAGGAATGAGCATGATAAAGTTGCTGAAGTAGCGCGTGATTTGCAGCAGTATTGTGTGGATGAGCCAGTAAAATGCCCTCTTATTTTCGGAGGTAAATGATCCTTGTTGATGTGTTATTTGTACGAACAGCTGATGTATGTCCTCTGTTGTATGGTATTCATGCATTTACAGGTGCCACTTGTCCATTTAGTTGGTTTGGATTCTGATGCATATTTTACTATTATTATTGTAGCAGTAGGAAAATAAATAAGCAAAAAGAATTTAATTTTGATATTTTCTGATTAAGAATGTAACATTTGAATGTGCAAATAATGAGCCAAGTTCTTTGCAGAGTGGAATGTTGTGTATTGTTCGAACCCTACATCACCAGGAGGAGGCTATAGGAGTGCAATTGGCCGCTTATTCTTCAAAACAAAAGAAATGATTCAGGTTGTTGAAGCTCCTGATATAGTGAGAAACAAAGTGTCCTTCTCACTTCTAGGGCTTGTTGACGGGGGGGTCTCTTTAGAAGGTAATAAACTTGGTTTACTCTTCAATTTTGTGTCTTCCTCCTTATCTGTGCTAACTCTGGAAACTTTTTTATTGGATCTTTATACAGGGTTTCTTCCGAAGAAGTATTTTAACATTCTTGAGCATGTTACATTCAGTCATTGCAATGTTGTGTTCATGCTCAGTTTCACATGCATTTAGAGTGAAGCTTCTACTATTACGTTTCAAGTTGTATGATAGGACACCCTTGCCATGAATTTTTGATGGTTGTTTAAAAGGCCTATACAGACACAGAAATGCACCACTGTCATAAACTTGAATTTAAGCTTTTGAGTCATAGTTGAGGCTCATTGGTTGGGTAATTACAATATTTGAGCTGGTTTTATGCGAAATCGCAGGATAAGAGCGATATAGTTGTTTGAGAAAGTACCTTAAAGACTGCTAGGATGTGGAGAATATACATAACCTGGCCCACGTTAGATACCTAGGATATATTTTTGTGGCATTTAACAATTCGCATGACTTACTATTCTAGGAAGCTTGCTTCTTGTTGCTTTTAAGCTGGTGGTATAGTAGTGCTTCCTAATATTGGTTCCCATATCACCTTTATATTGTGTTCTTACTACAGCCGTTACACTACTTTAAATATTACATTATGTCCAAATTTTCCAATATTAGCCCCTAATAGTGTTTAAGTGTACTTCTGTTGTCGAGGAATTGGATTTCTTTTTTCTTTTTTTTTTTTTCAATTTTCCTACCCCTCCCCACACCCTTCCACCCCCAACTGCCAGGCAGAAGTTAGCATCCTGTTTCTGCAGTCCTGTCATGCCTCAGCCAGTGCAGTGGCAAATTTGAATTGCAGGAATTGATTAATGCACATTAATATAATCAGAAAATGGATGGAACAGAAAATTCTGGTGAATGTGTGATGCATATATGCTAAACAAGTAAAAAGGGATGCTCATAGTCTAAGGTCAATTACAACTTAGACCTACTCCATTGTTACATATAAGCTCCAATTTCTTCTGCAGCCAAGTTGATTTTAAAAATTTTTTTTGTCACTAACAGGTGTAGATGATAACTGCACATAAACTTGGCATCCGAATAAGCTAAAAATCCTGTGTAAAAGTATGCTTGAGACAGGCTTGCTGAAGTCAGAGATATAGTGACTCAAGCCTGTGAATAAGAGGTGTAGATGATGCTTGCACCTAAACTTGGCATCCGACTAAGCTTACAATTTTGTGCATTTTTATGGTTGAGACAGGCTTTCTTAAGCCAGAGATGTATTGACTCGAGCCTGTGCTTGTAACAGTTGAAGAAAATTTGGCTCTTAGCTCCAGTTTGCACCTTTATGGGGCATTGTAGATGGTATTTTGTCTGTCCCCATCCTGTATTCCCGCCCCCAGCCCATCCCAAAACAAAGAAAGATTATTCATGGACCCCAGGTGGCAGTTGCAGGATTGCACCTCTTTGTCATTTTAGCTTTTCTTTTCCAAAGATGCTTAACATTATCATCTGTACTAAGGAAACTGCCATGTCATTCAGTAGTTAACAACGATTAAGCTTTTTGTTGGTGCTAGTAAATGACAATGGGATTTATTACTAGTTATAACTGACTGCACTTGTTAGGCTGCTCCTCTTTCTATGCTGCTTTGCAATCCATCCATTTATCCAACTAAATTTTCGTCTCATATGCAGGGAAACTCAATGTCCTGGATGAAAAGTGGATACAAGTGGTATTTGATGCACCTGAACTTAAGTTTGGAGGACTAGAGTTTCGGTATGGTGGTCAGAGTGAGGTAAAGCTAGAAATCACATACATAGATGAGAAGATTAGGTTGGGAAAAGGCTCTAGGGGTTCTCTATTTGTCTTCCAAAGACGCAAATAACCACAACAAAACAATCAACTTGCTGTAAATTAGTACTTTGACGTTGTGGACCCCACACAAATGATGAAGTTGATTCACCTAGAAAGTAAAGAACAAGCAAGTAGCAGATATGTTTTCGAGCTACTATTGTACTGAAGAACTTTTTACTTGATTCAACAAAATAATAATGTATGTGTTGTAACAAAATTCTAAACTGGATGCAGCCTAACCAGAAAATTGAGTATATCTTACCTGATCAAAGGTAGGGAATCTCTGCGGAAAGACAGCGTTCATTAAGCCAGGATCGACTATTAGTGTCCTTAAGATGTGCATAACAGGATTTGGACACTCCGTTGAGAGGTATGGTGATCTTTTGGCTGTCCCTGATGTTTTGCTAAGGTAAAAAAAAAAGGACACAGAAATCTGTCAGTAATCCAGTTCTTTGTTTGACAAGTGATGTGGAATAGTCTTCATAATGAATAGATCATTGAGCATGGGCTAAAATGCTGTTTGTTCTCTTGTACATCTGAGGTTACCTCCTTGAACGATCAATTTGTGTCAAACTGCATAGGAAGTATCTTGACATATTGAGATTACTTCTTTTAACACCTCGAAGGTAAAGCTTGCAAAATAATCTGGAAACTAATCTTCCTTCTGACGAGGCAACTACTGATCCTGTTAGGATCAATTGATGTGGATTGACAAAAGTTTGATTTCTCTTGGGATGAAAAGGTAACTTGAACTCAAACTCTCATTACTCTTGCATCCTTTGCTTATGGTCATTTAACAAAACGTTACATGGCTTTTGCCCATTCGCTAAACCGGAACATTGGGGGGTTGTTTTTCTTTTTCTTACTCCAGCCAGGTGAATGATAACCTAGATCAAGTCTTAAAAGAATATGTATATATATAAAAAAAAAAAAATCAAAGGAATATCCAACGTAAAAAGCTTGTTAGAAAAGCCTCTGGGCCATTCTCCTGATTGGTTTTATAAGTAGCAAGGAGTAGAAGCAAAAACTTGGCATGTTTGTTCCACGCCTTAATGCCACGAAATTGGGTGGTCCAGAGATGGCTTTACTACCCCATTTGTCCCTCCCTAAAGGACTGAAAGCTCTCGATAACAGTCCCATCCAGACATATTAATTCCTCCTCCCTCCTCCGGGGTCGAATAGGTTCTTCACCTGCCCACAACAAGGTATGGTCCCTAACCCTAACTCATAATATCCAAATCAATCAGTCAAACTCTTTACAGATATTTTTTCCTCTCCCATATAATATGTACTTTTGCCATTGAAAAATGAATGTCTTCTTTGATTTTCATATGTATATATCAATAAAATTTTCAAGTCTTTGAGAAAACCCTGATCTACTAAATCAATGTAATAAGATATGCACCTCTATAGTATTCCCTGATGATCATCCTTTCTTTTTTTTTTTTTGATAAAAAGAGAATTTTCATTACCAGGAAATCGTCCAATAGCAAATGATTGATAAAAGTAGGGAAGGAATTCTAAAGGGATTCAACAAAATCAGAAGATTTGGCATAAAGAGTCATGAATTCATGAGGGACTTCATTTGCACCCCTTGAAACCCAATTTACAATAACAGAGCCACTGTATGCTAAACATATGCGAATGTCATGAATCAAAGTTTTATCATCTTGATCAAACTAATTTGGGATTAAGCCAAAGATTACTTTATGAGCGTTAGTTGAGATCCAATTATTCATCAGGATTGGTCGCTGAATTTGGTCTTGTACCAACAGAAGAGAACACAATACAATGCACTAGAGCATGGCGTGTAGCTTTCAAAGTTGTACCACCTTCGACAAGTCGGCAAATTGGACAACGCCGCTTGTAGCTAATGTTTCGTTGGTAAACATATTGTGATTGATGACAATCTATTTTGTTCCTATCGCCGATTTGAGTTTCATTAACTGTACATGAGTACATTCAGTTGATGTAATTTAATGTCCTCTAGATATTTTTGTTAGAATTAAGTTGATTCCACTATTTTTTTTTGTTTTAAATTATTTTTTTCTAACAGGGTAGAGGTGGATTTAAGAAGCGGAAAAGCAGAAGGTGAAGAGGTGATTTTTGGTGGATAGATGGACCGACCTAAATCAGACCTCTCTGAGATGAAGTGAGGGGTATCCTCGTGTCCGAAGTGGATGGCGGGGCTTCTCCCCTGGTATCACTCCGACGATTAAGTTAGTATGAGAACGAGAAAGATAATAGTATATGAGAATGAACAGTGTGCTTACTTGTTGGGAGTGTGTGGGGTATTTATAGAACGAGAGTGGAGGGCAGGACGGAGGTCTTATGCCGGTGGGACCCATGTCCTGCCATTACGGCTCTGCTCCCTGTCAGGCGGCCTGGCTCTGACACTGTAGCCTTCTGGGTATGATGGCGGAGAGTATGGTGCAGGTGCCATTAAGTGCCTCCAGTGCTTTTCAGATAAAGCACTGGTCCCAGGTGATGTCAGGTGGCTTGACATCATCAGCGTGCAGCTGAGGTGGAGGTGCCGAGGTCACCTGCACGGTAGACTAGGGATCCGGCCGGGCTTAAGGGATAACCCCGAGACGCGGACGAGCTCTGATGAGGGACGAGGTGAGTTCACCTCGGGCATGCGGGATGGCCGAGGTGAGCCTCCTCAATAAGCCCCCCAAGCCTCGGGAGCTCCGGGCTAGGGGGGTTCCGAGGCTTCCTTGTGTCGAAGTCGTAGAAAGTCGGAGTCCCGAAACTGCCCCGGAAGATGCGGGGACGTGACACGTGGGCGTGTCAGTTGAAGGGACGTGGTCACTGGTAACCGTCGCGTCATGAAGTAGTGGGACGTTTCGTGCAGGGTGTCAGCCGAAAGGACGGGGCATTAATGAGGAGAGAGGGAGGCACGACGTTCTGAGTTCGAACGTGGCCGTCCTTTCGCATTCTTGCCGCCTCTTCATATTCCGCCCAAACCCTTATAAATAGGGGGGCCCCCTCACTGCACTTCTCACACCTTTCATTTTCATTTGAGATTTGCAAGTTCACGAGCGTAGCCGAGGTCAGTTCTTTCAGCCGAGGTCGGTCTAGTAGCCGAGATCAAAGCCGAGGTCATCCACTTCGTCCAACTCCGTAGGCAATAGTAAGTATTCTTCTTCTTTCTTACCTCATCTTTCACCCATGGCCAAAACAGCTAAGACCCACAAAGAAACCGTGACACCGAGTTATCGAACCGAGGTGAGGCCGGATCCTATAGAAGTGACGACGTCCAGCTCTGATGGGTCGATGCCGAGCTCTGGGGAAGGATCCACCGAGGAGGTCCGCGAGGAGGTTGACGTCGAATTGGAGTCATCCGAGATGAGCGATGGTGGCTCCGAAGTGGCCTATGATGAGGAACTCGGCGTCGAGATACCACACGACGAGGACGCACTGGAGCCTGTCGCTCCCGAAGATACATCCAACATCGACTTCGGCAAGATGCCGAAGTTTAGAAGTCGAATCGGAAGAGATAGGGTCGTGAAGGTGATAAACAAGTACCCTTTCCGGTCGGGGTACGAGATCACACCGCCCGGGGTGGATGACTCAGCCGAGAAGCCCCCCATTGGCATGGTGGCCATCTATGTCCAACAGTTGGAGGCCGGGCTGAGGATGCCTACGTCGAGGTTCTTCAGGGATCTGCTCCGTCACTTCGGCGTGAGGATTACCCAACTCGCCCCGAATGCGATCCGCATCATTATTGGGTTCGAGATGCTGTGCCGACATCAGGAGGTGACTCCGTCTGTCGACCTCTTCCGCCGATGCTATACCCTCAAGGCGCACGGGACAGACAAGGGATGGTTCTATGTTGGCAATCGGAACAATGCCATTCCGAAGTTGGTGGTCGGCGCTCCCAGCTCAATCAAGAATTGGAAGCGCGACTACTTCTTTGTGTCCGAGGTGGACTTCCCCAGGGGCTTTTGGTGGAGGCCAATCAAAGCGAAGGCCGATCCCTCTGCTGGGGATGCCAAGGAGGAGGACTTCCAGAAGCTGATGGGGTCGGGACTTCGGATATACAGTCTGGACTACCCCGAAGCCGTGCTGGTTGACGGGGGAATTAGCCGAGCTTTGATCCCTCCTGACAAGACTCCCTTCACCTCCACTAAACTTAAGATACCTTGTAATTTTCTTTCATAGCTTTGATTTCACTTCGGCTAAGGCACATGATAATATTTGCTCTTTGTGCAGTGACCAAATTGTCCGACATCATCACGTCGAGCTCAGGTGCCGAAGTGGCGAAGAGGTCGAAGAGGAAGAGTTCGGGCGAGACATCGGCGCCCCCGCCCAAGAAGAAAACACAAGGGCAGCCTCCCAAGACGTCGGCCAAGGAGACCACCCCCACCACGGCAGCTCAGAGCAGTTCGGCTGCTGCTGCCACAGGGTCCACTTCGGTACCAGAGGGGGTGCCACTAGGGGTGACCACGGCACTTCCACCTCAACATGGCCGAAGCAAACAGCTGAAAGCTCCGGTCAACGCGGTGACGGCGACTTCGCTCTGGAACCGGTACCATAGCCCCCCAGTGTATTCTGGGAAGGATAAGTCTCACTCCGGCGGGCAGTGGTGTCCGGATTGGTCGCTCAAGGTCAACGACCGATGCTCGAATCCTCGGGTCGCCCAAGACCTGGTGATGCAGTCCACTCTGCCAAGAGACTTGGACTTCACAAGGAAGCTGACCCCGGCCGAGATGCTCCAAAGCGTTATGGTGACCACGGCCTCCAGAACAGCCTTTGTGGCCGAGATGGCACATCGGTACTGCGAGTTGCTCGAGGAGCAGGACACCGGCAAGCTGCAAGATCAGATTGTCAAGTTGAAGAAGAAGCTGGTGGTGTCTGAATCTGAGAAATCCGAGCTTCAGAGGCAGCTCAAGGAGGCCGAGGCTAAAGGGGAGGAGGCCGAGATCACAACCAACAGTCTGAGGTCCGCTCTTGAGGAAGAGCAGAAGAGGGCCGAGGAGGCGAAGAAGAATCACGAACAATCCCTTGATAGCGCGAGGACCTCGGCCGTCGAGGATTTCCGGAGGTCCGAGACCTTCATTGGGGATCTCGGCCAGCTGACAAGGCCATCCTTCATGCTGGGCTTCACTTCGGCCATAGACCAGGCCGCAGCTCATCTGCCCTCCGAGGCTTTGGAGTCATTGAGGAACAGTGCTCACTATAACGAGGACTCCACGGAGCTGTGCGATCGGATGGCCGAAGGCATCCGAGCCGGGAGGAACCTGGCCGAGGTTCAAAACGAGTTCAACAAATGGCTGTCTGAACTCGACGAAGCGTTCGAGGAGGAAAGAGGAGAAGAAGCCGATGTAGGCCTCGGCGAAGGGACGGGTGAAGTGCCTGGAGGGAACATCGGCGAAGAGCATGGAGAAGAGCTTCACCCCGGTGGAGAGGAGGCCGGAGAGAAGGCTGCCCAGGAGGGAGCCGAAAAGGGGAATGGAGCCGAGACAGGGGTCTAGGCTCGTGGGTCTTAAAGGGGTGGCCGAGGTGGAGAGCGCTTAGTAGCACTCCGACCTCGGCCTTGTATTTTTTGTAACGCTCCTTTGTTGAATGAAAGTTTATTTCTTTTCACCTCCGCACTTTAATTTCTTGCTTTGACTTCGTCTGTTTTGACTTCGTCCCTTGCTTGTCCCCCCTTATTTTTTAATAACGTGAAACCGATGTTGAAAAATAATGTAAGATCCGAAGTCATATCTTGATTAAAAATTCAAGCACAATACATTTTGAGGTTCTCGGCGTGCCAAGACCTCGGCACTAGTGAGCCATCTCGGTAGCTCAGTTTACAATATCCCTTGAGATCAGACTCCACAACTCGGTAAGGGCCTTCCCACTTCGGGCATAGTTTCCCTTGCGGTTCAGCTCGGCTGACTGAGTTTTTCCTCAGAACCAAGTCTCCAGGCTGGAATCGACGGTGCCTGACACGGGCATTGTAGTAGTGTGCCACTGTGCTCTTGTAGGAAGCTATCCGGGCTGAGGCGAGGTCCCTTCGCTCATCGACGAGGTCGAGATCCAACTGCCTTTCTTCGTCGTTAACCTCGGCTGCGAGCCGAGGGCTGGGGGTAAGGATCTCGGCAGGGATGACAGCCTCGGCTCCGTATGTTAAAGAGAAGGGGGTCTCTTGCGTGGCCGACCTCGGCGTGGTCCGATAAGACCAAAGGACACTAGGGAGTTCTTCGACCCAAGATGTTCCAGCTTGGTGTAGTCGAGTCTTGAGGCCATGCAAGAGAGTTCGGTTGAAGTTTTCTGCTTGGCCGTTGGCTTGGGGGTGGCCTACCGAAGTGAAATGTTGTTTGATGCCAAGGTTTGTGCACCAAGTTTTAAAGGGGTTCTCGGCAAATTGCCTCCCATTATCCGAGATGATTACCTGTGGTATGCCGAAGCGGCAGACGATGCATTTCCAAAAGAATTTTTGAATTACCAGCCCGGTGATGGTCCTTAGTGGCTCGGCTTCAACCCATTTGGTGAAGTAATCCACAGCGGTTACCAGGAAGGTATGGCCCCCGACGGCTCTGGGGAAAGGACCTATGATGTCTGTCCCCCATTGCTCGAATGGCCAGGGTGAAGTGATGGGAACCATGAAGTTGGCGGGCTGGTGATACTCGGGCGCGTGGACTTGGCAGGAATGGCAGCCGAGAACGAGGTTCTGGGCGTCTTGTCGAACCGAGGGCCAGAAATATCCAAGAAGCAGAGCCTTCTTGGCTAGCATTCTGTGGCCGACGTGAGCTTCACACAAGCCCTCGTGGATCTCTTGAAGGACGTGGCGTCCTGTCTCGGGAGTGACACACCTCAGCCATGGGCCGAGGTAGGAACGTTTGTACAGCTCTCCATCGCGGAGAGCGTACCGAGCCGCCTTGCGTTGTATTTTTCTCGCCTCGGCTCGGTCTTCAGGGAGGACTCCTTGACCCAAGAAAAGGATGAACGGGGTCATCCATGATTCTTCAGAGTGCACGGGGCAGGCCACCTCTCCCACGTATCCTGGTTCACTCAGGACTTCCACTAAGACAGTTTTGTTGAGGTCAGAGAATGACGTAGAAGCCAGCCGGGATAAGGCGTCGGCTCGCTTATTCTGGGAACGGGGTATTCTTTGGATTTCGAAGGACTCGAAGTACGCCGTGAGTTGGTGTACTTTGGAGAGGTATCGTTGCATGGTCTCATCCTTGGCCTCATACTCACCAAGGACTTGGCGTACGACGAGTTGGGAGTCACTGCGGACGTGGATTTGTTGTGCGCCGAGCCTTCGGGCCAGCTGAAATCCAGCGATTAAGGCCTCGTACTCGGCTTCATTATTGGTGGCTGGGAAGCCAAAGCGGAGGGCGTAAGAGCACACTTCTCCCTGAGGTCCTTCCAGGAGAAGTCCAGCTCCGCTACCGTCCCCATTAGAGGATCCATCCACATACAATGTCCACAGGGATGGGGTGCTCACCCCGGCAAGGGAAAAGGTGGACTCTGGACCTTCCGTGAAGGTGAGCTCGGCCAAGAAGTCGGCTAAGGCTTGAGCTTTTATGGCGGTGCGCGGCTCATACGACAGGTCGTACTCCCCTAACTCGACGGCCCACTTAGTGAGGCGCCCGGAGGCCTCGGGTCGAACCAGTATCTGTCGGAGAGGCTGGTCGGTCCGGACGGATATGGGATGAGCCAAGAAATAGGGCTTCAGCCGCCGAGCGGCGTGAACTAGCCCCAGCACCAGTTTTTCCACCTAAGTGTATCGGGTCTCCGGTCCGCGGAGAGCTCGGCTGACATAGTAGACGGGCACTTGGGTGCCCTCATCCCGGATAAGAACAGCGCTGACGGCCTCATCGGCTGCGGAGAGGTAGAGGTAGAGCTTCTCCTCGGGCCGAGGTGAAGCGAGAGTGGGTAGGTGATGGAGGTATTGCTTCAGTTTGTCGAAAGCAGCCTGGCACTCTTCCGTCCAGGCAAACTGATCAGCCTTCTTGAGCACCTTAAAGAAGGGCAGAGCTTTCTCAGCTGATTGGGACAGGAAGCGATTCAGCGCGGCCAGGCGTCCATTTAGCCGTTGGACTTCTCGGATGTTCCGAGGTGGAGACATGTCCTGAATGGCTTTCACCTTGTCGGGGTTGGCCTCGATTCCCCGGTGGGAAACCAGATACCCCAAGAATTTTCCCGAGGTGACGCCGAAGACGCACTTCTTGGGATTCAGCTTCATCCTCGAGTCTCGCAGGACACCAAAGACTTCCCTCACGTCTGACAGAAAGGATGAAGTGGCGAGGCTTTTAACGAGGATGTCATCCACATAGGCCTCCACATTGCGGCCGATCTGATTCTGGAAGAGTCGGTTGATCAGCCTTTGGTAGGTCGCCCCGGCGTTCTTTAGCCCGAAGGGCATGGTAGTGTAACAATAAGTACCTCGGTCGGTGTAGAACGCCGTTTTCTCTTGGTCCTCCTCACTCATTCCTATTTGATGATACCCTTTGAAGGCATCTAGGAAGCAGAGGATTTCATACCCCATCGCCGCGTCGACGAGGGCGTCTATCCTTGGCAGAGGATAGCAATCTTTGGGGCAGGCCTTGTTGAGGTCGGTGAAGTCGACACACATTCTCCATCCCCCGGTGTCCTTTTTTACCATGACTGGATTGGACAGCCAGGTGGGATATTGGACCTCGTGGATCATCTTGGCCGGCAAGAGCTTGTCGACCTCATCCGATATGGCTTGGCTACGTTCGGGGCCGAAGTGCCTTCGTTTCTGTCGCACAGGTCGGGCCTGCGGGTAAACGTTGAGTTGGTGAGTCATGAGCTCGGGTGGCACTCCGACCACTTCATCCGCGGACCACGCGAAGACGTCTCGGTGGTCTTTGATCAGGGAGATCATTTCTTCTTTCAGGGGTGGGGGGAGTCCCGCCCCTACCTGGACCACTTGGTCAGGTTTCGCTTCATCCACGACCACTAGTTCCACCTCATCCCCGGGCTCCAGCCTGTTGGGCTCTTCTGCCTTCTGAGGGTCGATACAGTCTATGGAGAGGACCGCTGGCCCCTTTTCCTCTGACCTCGGTGAGGGTCGGGGGGTGACTGCTGCTTGAATGGTGGCGAGGTAGCACTCCCGGGCGGCGCCCACATCGCTGCTCACCTCGGCCACCCCCGCAGATGTTGGGAATTTAAAGCTCAGGTGGTAGGTGGAGTATACGGCTCTCAAGGCGTTGAGCGTGGGCCGGCCTATCAGCATATTGTAGGGGGAGTCTGCTTTGACCACCGCAAAACTGACAGGCACAGTTCGGCAGCGTGGATGACGCCCGATTGTTACCATCAGGGTCAACATGCCCTCCGGGTGGACGACGTGTCCCCCGAATCCCACGAGAGGAGTTCTGACAGGAGTGAGTTGCTCCCTGGTCAGCTTCAAACTTTCGAAAGTTCGGTAGTACAAGACGTCTACCGAGCTTCCGGGGTCAACATAGACCTTTTTGACTACGTAGTTGTTGGTGAGGACTTCAATCACAAGAGCCTCGTGATTGCTGGAGGCCGCAGGAACGGGGTCAGCGGGACCGTAGGTGATGACCTCGGACAGCCGAGAGCTCGGCTCGGCCACCTCCATCTCGGCCTGGCGGTAGGTCCGCTTCCGGGAGTTCTGGCTGTCTCCTCCCGTTGGTCCTCCCGCGATGGTGTTGATCACCCCGGCGATGTTGGGGCCGTAGCCCGGTGAGCCATCGCGTGGGGGCTGCTTGTCCTCCCTACGGTCTTCGGGACCACGGCAATGCATGTTCGTGTCCCGTCGGTCGTCGCGGCGAGGGCCCCGGTTCTCCCGGTGGGATACGCTTCGGTTGAAGCCTCCATCCTTGCGGACGAATTGCTTCAGGTATCCTTGCCGGATCAAATTTTCGATTTCCCGCTTCAGGTCATTGCAGTCTTCAGTCTCGTGCCCTACATCACGGTGGTAGGCACAGTAGAGGTTCGAGTTCCTCTTATCTCTCCTCCCCGGAATTTCGGGGGGGTTGCGGCCGAGGTGATTCTGCCTCATCACAGCCAGGACGTGGGTCCGGCTCGAATTGAGGGGCGTCAGCTCGGCGTCCGAGGTGGACGATCTGCCTTTCACGATCCGGTCGAAGACACTTCGGCGGTCTCGGGGTTGGTTTGAAGTGCCACTTGGGCCTGGTTCACCTCGGCCAGTGTCTTTCCTCCTCCGGGGATCTTGCCCCGTACGAGATGCTTGGGCTTCTAGCTTCATGCGATTTACATCTTCACTTCGGATTCCCTGGTCCACTCTTTCCCAGAGCTCCCGGAGTGTACGGGGGTACTGCCGATGGATTTCGGTGTTAAAGATCCCTGCTACTAACCCGTTGGTGAAGGCAGCAATAGTTACCTGCTCGTTCTGGTCAGGTATCTGTACATTCTCCTCGTTGAACCTTTGGGCGTACGAGCGAAGTGACTCGCTCTGACCCTATTGCAGGTTCAAGAGGTAAGCTGAAGTCTTTGTTATTGGTCGAGACGACACAAAGCGGTGGATGAACCGGTCTATCAGCTCATCCAGGGAGGAAATGCTCCCCGGTTCTAAACTCCAGAACCACTTCCGGGCGGTCCCGTGCAGGAAGATGGGGAAAGCCCGACAGATCACGGCGTCGGGGACGCAGTAGAGTCGGAATGCGGAGATGAAGGCACGGAGGTGATCCTCGGGGTCACCTCGGCCGTCATAGATGTGCAAATTTGGAAGCTTAAAGTTTGGGGGCACCATCTCCCCATTGATGTCATCAGTGAAGGGCGGAGCCCTCATGTAGTCAGTAGCTAGGCCCCCTGGGCGCCGAGGTGGATCCTCGGCGCGTTTCCCTAGCAGTCCTCGGGAAAATGCCCGGGAGATGGAGGCAATCTTAGAGGTCGCCTTGGAGGAGACGCGCCTGGAGGTACTCCGAGAGAGGCGCCCCTCGTCGGAGTCTTCTCCTGAGGGCACTTCAGGAGACTTCGTCGGCCTTCTCTTGGAAGACTCGGCCTTTCCTTTCCCCTGTCTTTTGAGGTACCTTCCTAGCTCCTCAAAAATGTTAGGGTTGTCTGATACGAACTCGGCCATCTTGGCGATGGCGTCTTCATTATGGGGTTGGGTCCTTTGGGACCCTGGCTCTTCAGAGATGTGCTCTTGCTGGGCTCCCGAGGTCTGCCCAGCCCCAGTTGAGGGAACTCTTCCGCTTCTAGAGCGCGTGGATCTCATTTTGATAATAGCAGTCTCTTTCCCACAGACGGCGCCAATTGAAGAGGTGATTTTTTGTGGATAGATGGACCGACCTAAATCAGACCTCTCTGAGATGAAGTGAGGGGTATCCTCGTGTCCGAAGTGGATGGCGGGGCTTCTCCCCTGGTATCACTCCGACGATTAAGTTAGTATGAGAACGAGAAAGATAATAGTATATGAGAATGAACAGTGTGTCTTACTTGTTGGGAGTGTGTGGGGTATTTATAGAGTGAGAGTGGAGGGCAGGACGGAGGTCTTATGCCGGTGGGACCCATGTCCTGCCATTACGGCTCTGCTCCCTGTCAGATGACCTGACTCTGACACTGTAGCCGCCCGGACAGGGTGACGGGGAGTCCTTTGCAGTAGCCATTAAGTGCAACAGTGCTTTTCAGATAAAGCACACTGGTCCCGGGTGATGTCAGGTGTCCTGACATCATTAGCGTGCAGCTGAAGTGAAGGTGCCGAGGTCACCTACCCGGTAGACTAGGGATTTAGCCGAGCTTAGGGGATATGCCCGAGACGCGGATGAGCTCTGATGAAGGACGAGGTGAGTTCACCTCGGGCATGAAGGATGGCCGAGGTGAGCATCCTGATGTGAT